>NC_054706.1:4919985-4945378 GCF_016097555.1 Gigantopelta aegis
ATATATATATTGCACTTTGGTCCTACGCTATTACTCAGAGTTTCACGCCCTTCGACGATCTTCAGATAGCTGGACTGGACTGGCAACTCTTTTTACGTGCCCCTATCCACTAGGGTTCAGGCACGCCCACCCCGGATTCAGCCTCTGACTTCGCCAGTGACCGACTCCGGGGCGGGGGGGGGGGGGGGGGGGAAGTGTGTGCGAAAAATGCAGGGGATAATTTTTAATAGTGTGGTATGACCACTTAAAAAAGAATCAAAAAACTAAAACAATTTGGGGTCTACCATTATCATATATTTATATTATATATTAAATATAGTAGCACCATAAAATAAAAAAACCTATATCATTCTATTCTTTTATTATGTAATTAGTAGGTGCAAAAATATAAATAATTTTTCAGTCGGGCAGTTCAAAAGAAATATATAATATAGTTGTTTAATTGATAATAATATTTATATATATATATTTTTTTTTTTAAATTTAAAATTAGCCCTGGAGGATAAAGGATTCGCAAAGGGGGGAACACAGCGCCACTGACCAATCCGGCGCTCCAACAGGCGGGAGGCCCACTCCGGTCAGTCCGGATTTCCATGGAGGGGGGGGGGGGGGCGCGTTCCGGGTGGGAGGCCTCCTAACAGGCATCCCTATCGGTCCAAACCGCCAACGCCCTATCGCACCCGAATAAGCACCCTACCACGGCGTCCCCCCCCCATCCCGCCCCCCCCCCCCCATCCCGCCCCCCCCCCACGTTATCCATAGAACACGGGTGGGCCATACTTAGATGAAATGAATGATATGAGAATGATGATATATGAAGAAAAAGCCCGCGAGCCGCCGTCTGGTGTAGTGGTGAAACGTATATGCTGTCGTTGTTGATGTTGATTAGCATGTAGGTTGATCCAGTTCGTGGGGTGAGGTGTCCTCGCTGTTCTCCTCAAGCATTCGTGAGCTCTACACCCGAAGGGGTGCGTCACCTACACGGATGACAAATGTCATTGCTATATAATCCTCGGTGTCACCCAAGAAACCACTTATTCGTTAAGTGGGTGGGGCCGAGTACCGGTCAGGTTTTTTTGTTTGTATATATACAATATTGACCGATCAAATTAATACCGTTTAAAACCTGTTTGATTTTTAAAAAAACGGTTACATGTAAGTTAAAATAGTACTAAGTTAAAATGCTAAAAGGAAGGTTTAACAACTAATTAATACATTTATTATAACAATTAATTAAAAATATAATCAATATACCATAAATAATTAAAAACTAAAACACATTCACACCCAGCCATATATTCCGCCTGTGGCGGGCGGCACAGACACTGCCAGGTGTATGCGCCGCCAAGCCACGGCGAAAAAACAAACATTCACGTGACCGTGACACTAGTTTTAACGTGCCTATATCCACAGAGGTTCAGGCACGCCCACCTCGGATTTAATCTCTGACATCGCCAGTGACTAACTCCGGGGCAGGGGGGGGGGGGGGGGGGGGGAATTGAGTTTGAATGTGCAGAATTTGGAAAATAGCCAGTTAGTAGCGTCCAGCGAAAGCGCGGACCAAATAGCAGACACCAAGTTAGGCCGTGCTGTGATTGGCTGAATTTCGATTCCTTGGTGAGACCTGTTTTCTGCCTAAGTTAAAAAATGAGAATACCTAATCCAGCCATGTCCGGACTTGAAAATTACACCCAAAAGTAGTTTTGACTGCTCGGCCTGAAAGTTTTTAAGGTGATTTGAGCAATTGAACGGGCGCCAAAGTAAAGTGCGTTGGACTATTTATAAAAAAATAAACATAAGAATTTAGAACCACGATCGCAAATTTTTAAAGTCCAACTAAGCCCCAAAAAAAGGAGGTTACCTGTCCTAGATAAGGTTGACTAGGGGGAGGAGAGCCACACCCTCGTATCCAAGTTGGGGATCAGCTGGTGGATGTCTGGCTTCGCTAACAGTCTGGTGATAAGAGGATACTGCTCGCTGAACACCTTCTTCATCAGTCGATGGATCGAAATGTTGTCCATTTCTGCGAACAGTAGAGCCTGGCTGTAGCGGTTGTCCAGACGGTATGTTGCACACACAGCTTTTTTCCCGTCCTTGAACGTCACTGGGTGCAGCTCGTACTCCCCCCGTCCGTCGGGCATGTCCTCAAATTTCCTGCAACGCGGGACCGTGGGAAGGTTCTTGGTGTCTGTGATGTTCCCGACAAAGCAGTTAAGGTAGCGCCGATTCAGCTTCCCGTGCAGAGTCCAGGGGTCCATGGTGTCTCCGGACTCTGCACCTTCGGGTGGTGGCTGTGGTTGTTTCGGCGGTGTCCTGATGGTAGTAACCGCAATCGGCGCTTCCGCTTTCCGCTTTCCAACGGCGGCTTGACGGCCCTGCGTCTCAGTCGCTGTCACCGGTAAAGTTGGCGACGTGCGACTGGACGCAAGAGAGGCCCAAGATGAAGTGGGCCGCCGGGTCGGAGTTGTGCAGATTTCTGTGCAGGTCTCCTCCACTGGGGCCGTCTGTGAAGTAGGGCAGGTTGGGACCACGGTCTCTTCCTTCCGCTTCTCGGGCGAAACCGCAGGGCGCGGCGACGCAGAAGGAGCCGCTGCCGGTAGTTGAGCTACCGGGTTTGGCCCCCCCTGAACCGCTCCCTGCGGGTTTCTCCTCTTCCTCCGTCTCGTTCTTCTCTTCCTCTGTGGTTGCGTTTCGCCGTACACCAAAGTCACGGTTGCCCGTGACCCGGTGTACGCGACGCGGTACTCCAGAAGCACACCATAACTAGTAATCAGTGCCCCCAACATTCACGCAACCACTCTCACACTAGGTTTCAGATTATCGTTTTCTTGGCCGGCTAAGAGCACGGACCAAATAGAAGACATTTATTAAGGGACCGGGTTCTAATTGGTCAGAACCCGATCCCACCCAGCCAATAGCCCCAGCACCCAGTAGATATTCATTTAAGTAAAGATAACAGTAAAGGATAGACGTACTAGCAGAGGCCAGCAAGAAAAGAAAGAAAATGGGAAGAAAGATTCCATATAACTTAAGATGGAAGAAATAATAAGATGTGCCGCGCAAGGCGATGTCCCAAGGCAGCACACGGCAAGACCCGGCTCTCCGGATATCACCGAATGGCACCTCGGGAGCGCTCGTGAGCGGCAGTCGTCAATTAAGACAGAAGAAAGAATACACAGTGTGTGTTAGGAGTGAACCGGATCGATAGTCGACACTCAGTATGGAAAGGTGCGTTGCGATTGGCTGAATCTCAATCCCTAGTCGGAGCCGTTTGAGATTAAAAAAAAAAAGCCAGTGTTAAAGGAACAACAGGCGGATAATAAGCAGCTGCGATTGGCTGGATTTCGATTCCTTCTCTGGAAAAAAAAGGAAGAGAGGAATGTGGATGTTACAACTCTCCAGTCAATACGCCAACAAGTGAATGAGAGAATAGTGTGTATAGGCTGTTCGATGTTTCTAAAATGGATTAAAAGGAGAAAAAGTTTATTAATATAATTAATTAAAAAAGAAATAAACATTTTTCATTAAGGAGTTAAAAAATATTATAGAAATAGTTATTCGGTTTGTCCACGGGAGGGTAAGGCCAGAACCGTTACCACCCTGGACAAAGTTTGCCACCAGCCATCTGTCCTCCGCTGTAAGGTGAGTATTAAAAATTAGCAGGCTCCTGATTGAGTATAACAATAGAGTCCTCGGACCGTTCTTGGCTTATTTACTTAATTACAATTTTATGTGCCAGCTACTTGTTATATAATTATTTTAGTATCATTTACAAAAGTTAGAATAGCCCGTTCCACCTCCTGTTTGAGAGCGGGGGGCGGGTTAAATATTTTAACAGGGTTAAATTTAATTTTAAGATTATCCATTATTTTTTTAAGAGTATTTCTTTCATTAGTGTATTTATTACAAAAAAATAGATAACGTAAGACATTTCGTCTTACGTTATCTATTTTTTTTTAAATTTCAAATTGAGTGTCGTTCAGACCGAAAACGACACCAAGGCGCAGTTTAGTAATAATTTTTTCGGCTTTAACATTAGAATAAGTGGGTCTTTTCGAATTAACTTTAGGTTTGATTAGATAATGCCATAGTCTAGTTTTGATATTCCATTCGGTTTGCCAAAAGTTAAGAAATTTTTTACGAGCTATGGCCATGGTTTCGTTAAGATTAATATTGATATTAATTTCAATTTTATCCATAACTATAGCTTTTTTAGCTAATAAATCAGCGTTTTCGTTGCCAGAGATGCCGACATGAGCAGGAACCCATTCCAAAGTTATAAATAACCCTTTACTATTGTTAAAATTAATCATATTTATAATTTGCTTAATTAAGTAAGAACTCTTGAATTTAAGATTCTGGACAGCTTGTAGTGAGCTCAGGGAGTCAGATAATATAAGAAATTTTTGGGGAGTCGGATAATTAGTAGCATTAGTAAGAATCCACTTAAGCGCAGAGTAAATGGCCATCAATTCAGTGGTAAATACAGAAACGTGGGCTGTCACTCTGGCGTGGTGGGAGCTAGAAATGTTAGGCAAGCTAGGCTTGACACAGAAGGCCATGGCTGCTTTACCAGAAAGTGGGTCCTTGGAGCCATCTGTGTATATATGGATGTGGTCAGGGTAATAATCATTTAAAGCTGCTCTAAATATTATATTTTTAAATGGTTCGAATTCTGTTTTTAAAATTTCCTTTCTTAAGAGCAAGGGGACATTCGGCGGTTTAATTAGCCAGGGTGGCACCAAGGGTGGAGAGTATTTGTCCAGATTATAATCCAAGAGTTCTAAATTAGATGCCATTCTATTATTAAAGTTAACTGCGGAATTAATATTAATATGTAAGTAGTCATCATTATTCGGTTTCATGGTTGCTACAGGATTTAATGGTACTAAATATTTAGCTTTAAACCAGTGTTTAAGACAAAGCTGGGTGCGCCTAACACTGAGAGGAAGAATATTCAGCTCCACACGCAGACTGTCGTTTGATGTGCCCGGGGAGATTTTGGTTATAATTCTAAGCCCTTTATTGTATTGATTCTAACTTATCCAGCTGGGTAGCTGATGCACAGCAGAAGGCTTGGGCACCATACTGTAACCTGGAGACGATAAATGCTTCAAAAATCATTAAAAGAGTGTGTCTGTCAGCCCCCCATTTGGTTGCAGATATAACTCTAAGTAAATTAATATAATTATTACAATTTTTAACTACTTCTTTTATATGTTCATTAAAAGATAATGCTAGGTCAAAAATGACTCCCAGGAATTTAACTGACAGTACTTGAGCTATGGGGTGATTATCTAATGAGAAATTAAGTTTATACCGTCTCTTGAAATTATTATTAGTAAAAAGGATAGCAGAGGTTTTAGACCTTGAGATGGTAACACCCCAGGTTTCAGCCCAATTTTGTAGTTTATCTATATCTTTTTGAATATCTATTTTAATCTTTTCTACACACTTTCCAGATCGCCAGAAAGCTGTGTCATCAGCAAATAAACCAATACTAAGCTTGGTGTCCTTACTAGACGAGCTAGTAAGGGCAATAGCTAGATCATTAATAAAAATACTGAAAAGTGTTGGGGATATTACGGATCCCTGGGGTATGCCATTCTCAAGGTTAAGGATATCAGAGAATGTTTCAGTAACATTAACAGTAAAAGATCTATTGTTAATAAAACGTTCAATAAATGCAAACATAGGCCCTCTAATGCCCATGTTATACACCTTAATTAGTAGCCCGTGTCGCCAAACCATATCATAAGCCTTTTCCAGATCAACAAATATTCCGACCACTTTGTCACCATGACTAAAAGCATTTGCAATTTCAGATTGAAGTCGAAAAAGGTGGTCGGAGGTAGAGTGGTTTTTTCTAAAACCGCTCTGGTATATGGTCAAAAGGTGGTTACTTTCTAGGTAATAGCTGAGTCTGGAATTAACCATGGCCTCCATGGTTTTGCAAACACTAGATGTTAGAGAGATAGGACGGTAGTTAGATGGGTTAGTTAAATCTTTCCCTTTCTTGGGGAGGCTGACAACCTCAGCATGTTTCCATGCAAGGGGGAGATGACCCTGTTTCCAGGCTTTATTATAAAGTTACAGGAAAAGTCTGAGGGTAGCTTCAGGCATGTCTTGGAAGAAAAGATAGTTAAATTTATCCGGACCAGGAGCGGTACCCTTCCTGTGAGCAAAAGCCTCAGTCATTTCCTGGAGGGAAAATGGAATATTATAATCTGTAATATATTTAGAAAATTTAGCATCCAGGGGAATTTTATGATTTTTTTCTATAGTTTCTTTTTTATTAGAGAATTTTAGTGGGAAATTACCATTGCTTGAATTTTTTTGGAAAGTTTGTCCAAATACTGTAGCTTTTTGTTGATTAGTAGTGTAAAGTTTATTAGCTTTTAATAGAGAAGATTTAGCAAGAGGTTTTCCCTGGATGCGTTTTATTTTTGCCCATACTTCTGTAACCTTAGATTGACTATTTAATGATGAGCAAAATTTATTCCATGAGTCTTTTTTAAGTTTGAACAATTCTTGTGTAACTTTAAATTTACTTTCTTTGAATTTGCCTAAATTATCCAGTTTTGTCCCTCTGGTAGTTCTTACGCATTTTATTTCTATGTTTAATAATATTAGCAAGATTATCGTTCCACCAGGGTACTGAGTTATATCTGACTTTAGCATTTGATATTGGAATGGTTTTATTTGCTATTGATATAATATTGTCAATCAACTTCTTATTAAAAATATCTATGTTATTATTTGTAATATTATCCGGCCTAAGATTCAAGCACAATTGATAGAAACCTGGCCAATCTGCTTTATTAAAATTCCATTTTTCTTTAACTTTAGGTATTTCCCTCCATGTCCCATTTAAATTATAATGTGTAATAATAGGGAGGTGGTCGCTATTAAAATCATTAATGACCTGCCACTCGCATTTAGACGCCATCTCCTCTGAGACCATAGTGAGGTCTAGCCAGGTCCAGGAATGGTAGGAGTCAGAAAAAAAGGTGGGAGACCCATCATTTAAACAAACAGTTTTAACAGTTTCCATAAATTGTTCGATAATAAGCCCTTGTTTATCATTAGTGGTAGATCCCCATAAAGAATTGAGGCAATTAAAATCTCCTAAAATAATTAACAGTAGTAGGAAACTACCGTTTCTGGGACACTTTCCCCCATTGGATTAACATAGGATAAACCGAGCCTCTCCCACCGAGCCCCCCGCGAGCCTCTCTGGCGAGAGGCGCTAAAAATAGATGGGGTTTCCCAATCGAGCTAAAAATAGAATGAGGTAACCCTCCTTGTGATGGCCACCCTTCGTGATGTACCCACCCATATGCTCCATTGCACCCCACTCAACCCCAAACCACATGTTCTAAACGACTAATGGGATGGCTAATGTGTGCAAAACGCAGACTGTGACAGAGACGAGTCGGTATGTTGAAGCCTGCGAGAGGCGCTAAAAATAGATGAGTGATAGAGACATGTCTGTACGCTTGTTGGAGCCCACGACAGGCGCTAAAAATAGATCGGAGTTCCCCAAGCTAAAAATAGAACCTTCCCTTCATATACTAACTTTGTTTTCCCCATATGTGATATAGACCCCCAAGCAAGTGTTAAATAGGGAACTCCAGATTCAACCACTCTAATTTAACAGTAAAAACAAAACGCAGTGCCATACCTCCCAACCGTCCATCGATTCGAGCGGGACTTGTGTGGGCTAGCGAAATTTTGGGTTGGTTTTCATTTATTTCTAATTACAATCTCTGGTCTCTCTAGAGACTACTACACATATATAAAATGGACACACATAGGGTTACATCGATAGGCCTGAAGGGCAAAAACTATCTTCAATGTACAATGATTGTTCTATTGAATAGCTTGAACGTCAGAGGCTCGTATCCAGGAATTGAACTTCTTGGGCCAGTGCAACCACTTGACATAGTGCTGTTTGTTGACCCCTCGACCTCTCGTGTTTAGGATTTTTTCCACTGTCCACAGGTCGTCATCTTTGACGTCTACTTTCTGTAGCTCCGACTGGTAGAAAGTGCCATGGATTTCTTCGCCATTATAGTCCTTCACTCGATACAGAGGTAGTCCACCACGTAATAGGGTTTGGCTAATGGTGAAGATTTCTCCTATCCACTTCTCGTCATATTCCCGAGTGAATACATTTCTCAGATGTGAGAGTCTCACTTTATCTCCAACCTTGAATTGGAAACGTTTCTTCTTTGTTTTAACATCTTTCTCTGGCCAATACATTTTCCACCAAATGTTGGTTTCCTTGCCTGGGCTCACTTTGGCTGGAGCCATACCAATGGTTCTGTGATAGGTGGAATTATAGCTGTTGGCAAATGTCTGCAGATGATCGACGTACTCGTAGTCCTGTTTGTATGTGAAGTATCTGTACAATCGGGTCTTGATGGTTTTTAAGACTCTTTCTGCCACTGCAGCCTTGGTTTCGTTGTTGGTGAGCAGATGCCGAATGTTTCATTGTTTAAGAAGTCTTTGAATGTCTTTTGCTCTAAACTCCATACCCCTATCTGTGCGAATTCGAGTGGGTTGTCTACCTTCTTGGAATACATCTTCTAAGGCTTTTGCCACTATCAGTCCTTTTTTGTCTTTCAAGGGCCTCAACCACAGATATTTGGAGAAAACATCGATTACCACCAACACAAAGGTGTAACCACGATTATAGTGTGCAAACTTTACCATGTCCATGAGATCGGCCGACCACTGATCATCAATTCCTGTGACCACGATTCTGTTCCTGGAAAACGTTCTTCTGACTGGACGATGTAAACTGTATGACTCCTGTTTTTGCAACCACTTTCTGATATTATTCTTGCTAATGACGTATTTCCCGGCTTTTCTGACGTATCTATAGTTTGTCTGGACCAGAAAAACTGGCCGGGTTGGATGGATCATAATAAATGTCTTTCAAGTAATCTTCCCACATGATCCTCACACTTCAGTAGTTTCAGCATCAATAACAGTTATTGGCAAAGGAGATGCCTTATATACAGTCTAGTCTTCGGTGTCTGATTCCTCTTCCTCACTTTCAGATTCATCACTGTCTGATTCCTCATCGGGTATGTCAATGTGAGAACTAACTTTTTCAGCCACCCTCTTCAGGAGTGGTTTGATTTTGTCTTTGAGTGTCGTGTACTCGGCAGTGCTTTCCATCTTGTGGATTCTGTCTAGAATCGGTTTCATCAAAGAAGGTCGAGAGAAGCAACGAGTGAACAGCAATGCATTTGCCAATGTATTGAAATATGTCTGCTCCCATGACTTGGCTATCTTTCGATCCACCCATTCTTCAGACTTTCCCTTATCCAAGTAGTTTTGTCGGTCTTCACGCATATCCTCTTTATAACAATTGTAGACTAGCTGCCACAGATAATCCAGTCCAGCCATTTCCCACTCATCATGGGTGTCATCATGCCTTTCTTCCACCTCGTATCTAGCTCTCTTTGCAGGAGGTTCCCCTCTATTTTCGGGACACCATGTTTTCACGTGTCTCTGCAAATCGTGCACGTCTTGGAACACTAATCCACAATCGTCACAAGAATACATTTCTGGGAGCTCTTCTTCACACGTCTGCTCACTTTGAAGGTCTGAATAAGAATGAAACATCTCTTGACTGTTCTCCCCTTTTATAGACTTTGTCAGCTCTTCTCCAGGGGTGTCGTCCTTTTGATCCAGAGCATTAGGTTGTAATCTTTCTGTAGAGGGTGTCAACGGCTTCAGATCGATAAAGAGATAACCGTATGGCTCTTTCACGGCATCTTCATATGGATGCATGAACGTTTGGGTATTTCCTGGGTACATCTGGCGTGCCAAGGTCATCACTTGTTGCTTGTCGATGGGGTTGTTGAAAAGTGCCAGGTAATGACAATTTCTTCTTTGTGTTGGATCCTTGCTGTTATAGAGGTTCTGGTTGATGGCAATCACGGAGAGGTTTCGGTGGTGACTTCCTTCGGTGAACAGGTCAGTGATGCGTGGGTCTTTTCCAGCTGTAGACATCAAGTCGTCCAACACGATGAGATTTCTGACTCTGGGGTCTAAATAATGATCTTTTTCAAGATCCCCAGGTATGCTTCGAACGAATTCCACTCGAGCAACCAATTTAATCGTATCATAGAGAGGCTGCCATCGTTTGTAGAGCCAGATGATGCGTTGGGGAGGTGGGTGAATTCTTCCATCTCACAGCAGTTTGAACACCAAAAAGGTCTTACCACACGAGGTGGGTCCCGACATGATCATGGTGAAAGGATGACGCAAGGTAGTTGGTGACAGCGACGGCAGCTGCTGCAGCTGCGGCTGCGGCGGCTGCGGCGGTGGTGGTGGCAGGTCATTAGTATGTTTATGCTGAAAGTGTCTCAACATGACGTCTCTCCTGGAAAAGTTCTTCCCACATTCTGGACAAGTGTTCTGATACATCTTGACACCTCGACAGTCAGACTCGAAATGAGGTTGACGTGAACGTCGCCCCTTTATATAGATGACGGTGGTGGCATTTTTAGTCTACACTATCCGGTGGTCCTAATGTTTTATGCTGAGATGTGATAGTGGCCATAGGCAAGACTGCTTATGCCATCAGACAATAGATACCTTTTGTCATCAAAGGGAGATAGCCCTAACTTATTCAGTTTGATGTTGTACAGTTGGTGGCTATAGCTCCTGATCTGAGTCATGTTTGACATGTGTATGCGTCTTTCAAAGAGACACTGTTTGTAATGTTCATGCTTTGTGTGGCTTTTGATGACACTCTTCTTGATCCCTTTGGCCGTTTTCTTTTCCACCAGCTCACCTTTCTCCTCAAAAATGAGGGAATACATTTTGGATTTCAAACCCACAAACTCCTGGATAGGGATTCCATGAGTCTCATCCTTCATTTTACCCAATACTTTCTTGTTCACGGTACTATACAGAACATGGTCAGTGGGATACTCTGAAGTGTCAAACAGATTGGAGTCCTGTAACATGTCTTGGTAGATGTCATCTGTCTGGATGTAGTAACACAACGAATCGGTGTCTGTGAACAGGAGTTGAGCTTTGGATGCATACTTGGACTTGATGTAGTTATAGTGAAAATCATACATTAAGATTTTCGAAATGTCCAGAATGGCGAAACCCACATAGATCGGTCTGTTCAAAATCAGCCGTTGCTTCTGCATGTGGATGGCCACCAGATCTTTGTTGAAAATGCGAAAGGCATGAAAAGTGGGTTTGGCAATGAACTTGCGAGCGCGTTTTGAATTGTTAACCAATTTCACGTCCACGTGCTTCCTCAGGTTCTCCATCGTCTTGCCAAAGACAGAGTTGTTCATCAGTTTGAAGAACTCTTTTTTCAAAATCGTTTTGGGCACATTTGCGTCTGTTTGTATTGAAATCGATGTAGGCCTTCAACCATGGGCTTTGTTCAAAGGCCAACACTCGATGGATCTTGGTCAGTTTCATGCCCAGTGAGATATACAATTTCAAATTTCGGTAGTGCACTACATATCTCTCCTTCTGTCTCAAGTTTGGGATCATTTTTCTCTGTTGAAATGCCACTCATATCTAGCTCTTTCAGAAGCTGGGAAGCATAGGGAGATAGCATGTCTTCAGTCACCGTCATTTTCTCTGGAGCAAGAGGATACTCGTTATGGAGGTCGTGTAGTTCTTGGGGATAGTCCAGGTCGACTTCTAAGATGTAGCCTACAGATGCATCATCGGGTACCTCGGTCACATCTATATGGGGATCATCTAGCCACTGGAACCCAGACACTGGAAGGGCTTGTGACATGGCCCACCCATAAAGGTTGTTGGCATCTAGATAAGCAATATAGGTATTGGGAAGATCAGGGTCGTGGTTTGGGACCTGGTTGTTGTTAGCTTTGGCATGACGATGGGATATCATGGAGATTCCACCCCTAAGTCCCTTTTCGATGAAGAGGTGCATGTCGATGTCTGTAAGAAGTTCGAGTTTCACACCAGTCATCTTTAGGGCTGCCTGCCATGCCAGACCTGGAGACGTGTAGAAATGAGCTGGGTCGAGTCCATAATAGTTCAAACAGATACCCCGGAAATTTTCAAAAACGTCTGCTAGAGCCAAAACATCTGTTGAAACGTACAGATCGTGGTACTGACCGAGGTCTCGGATGCGAAATTCCTCCCATACTCCTTGGGCATGAGCATAGTCCTCGTCACTTATGTCTTCATCAGTTAAGGAGCTTCGAAAGGCTTCTTTGGGTGGGAGCTGGGTCTCTAAGAACCGAGCTTCAGAATCAAAGTATTCGTATGGGTAGACCTGCTTTCTCAACAAAAGGGGCAGTTGATCTGCGCCGAAATGTTGAGTCATGTGGACAAACTTAGAAGGTCCTTCCTTGGCCAGATTGCTTACGAGTTTCTCTAAGGAAAAGTTCATAAACTGAAAGGAATCGATAAAATCCATGCACCCTAGACTGAAGGAGATGTACTTTTCCATATTGTTGGGAATGCAACTGATGGGTTTACTCTGAATTTTTCCTATGGCCTGCATGATGAGATGACTGTCATAGCCTCTCAAGTTATGGAAAACAACGGGAATGCGCCCAGTAAACTTGTAGTTGAGGTTACATTCACTGTGGGTTGCACCCCTAAACTCTCCAGTAATGTGACAGTGGTCCCTGACTGGATTAGGACCGAGTGGTGCCTTACATATGTGACACTGCGTGGCCGTCTTGAATGATTGCCAATCTCGTCCCGTCATCACCATTAGCTCACACTGTTTAAATTTCTCTTCTATGTCCTCTTGTTCTTTGACTATGCACTCGACAAATTTGTCGGTGGCATCTAATCCTCTATAGGTGACAAGTGGTTTGCAATGTTCAGGTGACAAGCCAACCACTTTATAGGCAAACCCAGAAGGGACGTGTTTAGTTATTTTCTCAGTGGAGGATGACTCTGGGCTTTTTTCACATCTTGAAATAGGCACTTGGAGGCATTCGAAATCAGCATAGACGATGTAGGGAACTTTGAGTTGTTTTCTTACATTCTTGTAATATAGCCATTTGTCTTCGTCTTTGGGCATGTCAACCTTCTGCGGACCATGTGTTTGACAATAAACAAGATGATCATCCAAAATTCTCTGTTTTGTGAACCCCTGTAGACAGTAAGGACAATAATGATGGCGATGTCCATAGCTTTTCTGATCAAATAGTAGCCGGTTCAAGTCCTTGATCCAGCAAAAATTTGACTTTTTACTGTTGGCGATCATCAGCAGGTCCACGTGCCTTTCAAAACGTTGTTTGGTCACGTGGAGTGGGTAAACGTCTCCCTTTTCGTAACCGAACACGTTGATAGAAATATTGTTCTGCCTTTCAAACCGGGGAATATCGACCAGTTTAACGGGGAAAGAAATGCCAGTGGTGTCAAGTTGATTGACGTATTGAGCATACTTAGCCACCCGCTCTGCATGTTGTTTGACGGGGTATAATGCCGCCAGGACCGACCACATGAAACACTTCTGGTCCCGATTCTGAACATTGACGATGGCATGCTTAGCTCTCAATTTGATGGGGAGGGGTGTGTAACTCGAGCCTCGAAGGGGTCGGTACCGAGCCATGTGAATGGTGAGGTCTACCACCTTATCCACCGTCCAGTTGCTACCCTGCCTTTGAAATTCGATGAAAGAAGTATAGATCTTTTTAATCGATTCCTTCATCCCTTCATCTGGGTCTTCAAATTTAAGAGACGTTTGACACTTGCCTCTGAAATGGGGTTCCACCACCTCACCTTTCCGCCTGCTCATCTTTACTTTGATGGTCAGGTACCACTTTAGCTCACCTCGATCTTTGATGGCTTGCTTCAGCACCTTCTTGACCTCGTCGTACTTTCCCTTCAGGAATGTCATGGGGTCGTATTTCTGTATACCTTCTCCTGGGATGGTATGAACCTGCATAGTGCCTCCTAGGTCTTGAAGGTCACACGGTGGCTCGACAGGTTCTTGTTGAGTGGGTGTTGGTTCGGTGGCAGATGTCCCTCGTGGAGTACTTTCATTAGCACCCCCCTGTTGTAAATGTGTCTTCAAATGACGATGCAGGTTATCTCTTCTCGTGAATGTCATTTTGCATTGACTGCAAGTTAGCTTCGGACTTCCATGGGCCGTCTTCTTGTGACGGTTTAAACTTTGTTTGTGTGCAAAGGTTTGACCACAGTCACTACAACCGTATTCGAGCCTCTGCCTTTTGGCTGTTCTTCCATATTCCATACTTGTCTGGGCCTCCATACTGCAATAAAATAATTTCACTAACAGAATGTTTCGTCTCGATTTATAATTTTAGCTACTATCCTATATATACCCTTCATTTGGAATAGTTTAAAAATAGGGTGAAAACCCGTTGTAAATAGTCTGGTGGTGTTAAATCTACATTTGTAATACTATCTGACACCCCTTATTTATTACAAAAGTAAACTCGCTCATTTACACATAGCCATACCACCATCATTTGTAATATGACCACCGAGCGGTGAAGGCGTGTTTTAAATTGTCTCCCGCACTTAGGATGGCCCTGGGACTTTTGCAGTATTTGTCATCTGCTAAATTAATATGTTAATACCACAGTAAAATCGTATTGACACTAATACTATAAATAAAATAATTTAATAAATAAAAAATGGTTATATATCACCCGTTACAGACATCCCAAACCGTTATACCTCGCACATTCAAACGTGTTCAATTCCACCATGCTTATAGCATAAAATAATTACAATCTATACAATCTATAAATCATTTAAACGATACTACAGTCTGACATATTCTACACTTATGAATACTTCGTCGATAAGGGAGAAACTATAATCAGTTAAATGTGAATTCGTCCGCATCACAACCTGGTTCTAATCGCTGTCGACTTCCGTGAAGCACACAGGAAACAACACCGAAACGCGGCTATAAATCGCTGTTTATTTTTACACGGTCATTCCTCCACCATTTGGATTACACTTTGTAAACTCGATGGGTAATGGGAATAAATAAATAAATAACAGGCTAAATAAATAAATAAACAAATATAAATTACTCGTTTATTCTAAAGTGTATACTCACATTTCAGATGGCTTTTGTTTTTCTCGAGTAAAATTCAACGTGACCTTTTGCTTCTGCATTCGGCGATTGAATAACTTGTTTGGGGGAAATCCAGCCTTTATATACCCATCGGCTGCTAAAACTCAACAAGTTGAAACACGTCTAAAAATCCGCGAAGTAACGAGACAAGTCCAAACATGTTTTGTTGATACACAGTTTTAGGCATGGGGATTTCCAGTGACGTCACCACCATAAACGTTCAGATTGGCTGTTACTCGGTCTGTGGTACGAAGACAGGTCCAAACCTGTTGTATCTTGTTGCATCTAATTCAGTGTTGTCAAATAGGGCATCGATACATTCTAAACTGTTTAACACGTGAGTGGGGCCCTATCGCATAGTAGAAAATAACCTCGAAGTCCACTGAAGGGAGAGTTTCCTCATGTTGAGCTTATGGAAACCCGAGCTATTTTTAGCGCCTGTCGTGGGCTCCAACAAGCGTACAGACATGTCTCTATCACTCATCTATTTTTAGCGCCTCTCGCAGGCTTCAACATACCGACTGGTCTCTGTCACAGTCTGCGTTTTGCACACATTAGCCATCCCATTAGTCGTTTAGAACATGTGGTTTGGGGTTGAGTGGGGTGCAATGGAGCATATGGGTGGGTACATCACGAAGGGTGGCCATCACAAGGAGGGTTACCTCATTCTATTTTTAGCTCGATTGGGAAACCCCATCTATTTTTAGCGCCTCTCGCCAGAGAGGCTCGCGGGGGGCTCGGTGGGAGAGGCTCGGTTTATCCTATGTTAATCCAATGGGGGAAAGTGTCCCAGAAACGGTAGTTTCCTACTACTATTAACTTATTTGTTTGTGTTTTAGAGATAGAGTCCAGGTAGTTATTTATAGTAAGTTTATTATGATGACTGCCTGGGTGGACATAAAAATTATAGATATCTACATTCTCGACTCCGCCTTACACTGTAGTGCCCAAGACCTCAATATTATTTTTGGTCTCCTTGAGCAGGATGCGGGAGTAAGACAGGTCATTCCTGACAAAGGTAGCTATACCTCCTCTAGTAGAAAAATTATTATTATAAAAAACCCCGAAATACACTGGGATATTAAAATTAGCAAAATATTTTTTATTTTTAGCTTTATCTTGATTACCATTATTTAGCCAGGTTTCTTGTATGCAAATAACATCTATGGCCGGTTTAGCATCTATAATATATTTCTTTAATTCGTCTCCATGGTTTAGTGATTTAATACCTTTAGCATTCCACTGGAGAATGGCCAAACCTTTAAATTTATCTACTTTAATTTTAGTTTGTTTATTAGCACTGTTGTTATTATTGTTATTATTATAACTATTATTTACACTATTGTTATTGTTACTGTTATTGTTAAGTTTGGTTAGATAATTAGGTGTAACTTTATTTCTCCTGTCTCCCATAATTGATTTGAAGCAATACTAATTATTAGCTCTATTAAATTATTTAATCTAATCTATATTGTGATGGCTAGGTGTGGAGACAGGAGTTGGTTTGGTCATTCTCGGTGCATACCAGTTGAAGCTATTTGTTAGAACTTTAGGATCTTTGATAGTAATACCGAGGTGGTGCGAAAAGGCTGAACAGGCTGAGTGTGTGGCCATTTTAATAGTTTCCTCATCTAAATTTCCCTTGATAGGTGCCCCCAGGGAACCGTCCAGAAACAGCCCAGTTAAAACACGCAGAAGTTGTTCTGCTGTTATGGGCTGATCTGGACCGTTGTTTCTGTTTCTCATTAAAGGGGGGGGGGGGGGGGGGCTTTGTGTAGGCGTTCCCAGCATTAAAATTATTTGTTCTAAGAAGGGGGGGGGGGGTGGGGCGGCTGCCGGTGTGTGTCTTTGGCGCATGACTGGGTTATAAGCCCCCCTTGGCGGGTGGACGGACTCCTCTCTGGGCTTAGAGTTTAATACCCGTATGGCTTCCTGATGGTGGTGGCACTCCTGACTGTGTATAGTGCTGACTCTTACAGTTAGCGCATTTTAGTGTGTTGGTACATGGGTTGTCCGTCCCCCGCTTTGGGTGTTTGTCCCCACACCTGAAGCAAACCGGATCCCCCCTAGAGCGACATTTTTTTTATGCTGTGTTCCCATCTCTGGCACTGCGCACATTTTATTGGTTTAGGTCTGAACATTAGTAGTGGGTATGATTGGGACCTGAAAAATATCAGGTCCACGCAGTTATTTTTATCTTTTAAAAGGACATCCCAGTAGCCATTTCTCCAAATTGTAACATTTTTGATATCTAGATCTGGGTTTTCTTTAGTTAGAGTATTTTGAAGTTGTACTGCAGACAGCGGTCCGGGTGGCATCCTGACCAGCCGTCTGCAAGTGAAGTATGGTAGAGCTATTGTTTATAGGGGTTTTTAGTTTTTCTTTATTTGGTTTGGTACCGACCACAGTAAACTGGGGTGGTGCGGTAGGTCCCATACTATGAAGGGGGGCGATCCCAGAACCGCCCTTAGCTGGCTCCACCCCTTTATAGAAGGCCAAGGGTACCTGGGTACCCTTGGATGGTGGAGTTTTAAGTGGGAGTGGGGGGTACTCCTCATTAAATGTTGGTTGATTAATTTTTTTTGTTAACTGTTCACCCCCGGGACATGTTGAATTAAGAGCTATTTTCCGTTTCCGGGGAGGTGATTTTTTGGTTGGGGAACGCAAAAAATGTGAACGGACTGGGTCTTTGTTTACGTTATCGAACTGGAGACTGCGTTTAGATTTTTTTGTTTTAACTACGGTGAATTCTTCTATAAATTTGGAACAGAAGACAGTGGCTACTGGGCCAAAGATATCGCACGGCTCGTCCCCCCATATTCCCTCTGCAACCGGTTGGCTAGGTTTTTTGGGAGGGGCCGTACAGTCTTTTTGGGTGGGATTTGGGATTGGTGAGGCAGACGCTCTAACACTAGGCTGGATTTTATGTTTGTTATTTGGAGGATCGGACTTGTCCGCAGATGGTAGTTTACTATGGGAAGGCCTCTCGGCCGTCTCCGAACCCACTTCGGAAGGAGTCGGAGACCGCCGAGTGGCCTGAGAGTTGGCTTCGGGTTTGTCTGTTGTTGATAAGGGTTTAACGTACATATATGCCACGAAAGCTTCATGTACGCCTGTCATGGGCTTGGTCTCTGACTTCGCCAGTGACTAAGTCCAGGACAAGGGGGGGAGGGGGAGTTTGAGGTGGGCGGAATTTGGAATACAAGTATTTAGCTTAGCTTAGTAACTGGTTTAACACGCCTATCCCGAGTCCGGCATCCGATAGGATCGGGGGTCTGACTCGGGACAGGGATAACCTAACAAATAGGGTCAATTTTGAAATTTACATCCAAAAATTAAATAGTGGGCCTTTAAAATTTTGATGCGCATCTCTAATTAAAAATAATAATTCTACTCATGAAATTTGGTCGCTAGATTAGATCGGGCGGTCAAAAAGAAATTAGATAACTTGGGCCTCGAACACGCTCATCCTGAGTAACCTCCGACAAGATCGGTGGCCTGACTCGGGATGGGGAGGGGGGGGGGGGGGTTTGGGGGGTGGGTTAGTGTTGAAAATGGGCAGAATTTTGAAAATAGCAATTAGTAAAGAGAAATAAAAAAGAAAAAAGTTAGTAGAATAATAAAAAAAAAAAAAAAGTTATGAGCCAAAAATAAAAATAATTGACTGCTCGGCCGAATATTTATATAATTTGGAGCATTTTAGACGGACAGTTCAAAAATAAATAAGAGAAAGAAGAGAGGATCGGACTATTTAATAATATTTAAAAAAAAAAGAGAGTAATTTTGACATAAAATTTTGAAAGGAGGTCTAAAAGTTTAAAGTCCAATCTATGTGTCTTGAAAAAGGTTGACGCCTACGGCGAGCTGATGAGGGGTCCGGTGGTCAAGTTCGGGACTTCGTGCTTCCTGTCCATAATAGCTGGTATGACCTGGTGGTAGCCGGCGCCGAAGATAGCCTTGACGATCCTGTGGATGTTCTGGCTATCCATCTCTCGTAGCAGGATCGCTTGTCGGTAGCAGTCTCGGCGCCGGTGAGTCACAACGAGTCCCGAGTGGCCTTCCTTGGTCCGGAGATGGTGTAGTTCGTACTCGGTACCATCCTGCAGTGGTCTCCAGGCCTGGTTGAGGAACTTCCCCATCAGCTTGCCGGGGTCGGTGGTGTCCCCCTGCACGCAATGCCGGAACGCTGGCTTGATCTTCTTGACTTGAAGCTTCCATGCGTCTTCCGGCTGGGCTGGGGGGGGGGGGGTACGTTGTCGGCTCGGCGGCTTGTCTGTGTCTGGCTGGATGGCAGGTGTAGTGGCCTTGCGCTTCGCTGCCGCAACAACAACAGGGTCCCTTGCCTGCTCAACGGGAGCGGTCGGTAAAGTTGACCGCTGCACCGGAGCAGGCGTGGAAGTCGAAGCAGGAGGCGGTGGCGGCGACTGAGCCATGGCAGTGTTCAGTAGGCCTGCCAAGGTGGTCTCCGCTGGTGGCATCATCCTCCTCTTCGGCGAAGTTGTAGTGGGGGGCGGCGACGCAGACGGGACCGCCGCTGGCGGTTGAGCCGCCCGCTTTGTTCCCTCCTGAGCCGCACCTGGCGCACGTTCCTTCCTCCTTCCTCCTCTTCTTGTCTTCTTTCGGGAGTCTGCATCGCTGTAAACCAAAGTCACGGTCGCCCGTGACCCGGTGTACGCGACGCGGAACTCCACAAGCATTCCGAAGCTTGCCATTAGTCCCCCCAGGTGGGGGGGGGGGGGGGGGGCAAGTTAAGAGTGCACGACGAAACGTCCAGCTTCATAGCGATCTAACAGCGGAATGCAAGTATTTAGTATGATGATGATGATAACTAGTTTAACGTGCCCATATACCACTAGGGTTTCGAACACGCCCATCCCGAGTCCGACCTCCGATAAGATCGGTGGCCTGACTCGGGATGTGTGTGTGTGTGTGTGTGTGTGTATGGGGGGGGGGGGTTAGTGTTGAAAATGGGCAGAATTTTGAAAAAAGCAATTAGTAAAAAGGTTAATAGTGTAATTTAAAAAAAAAAAAAAAAAAAAAAATTACAAGCCAAAAAAAGAAGAAGAAAAGAATTGACTGCTCGGCCGACTATTTATATAATTTGGAGCATTTTAGAAGGACAGTCCAAAATAAATAAGAGAAAGAAGAGAGGATCGGACTATTTAATAATATTAAAAAAAAGAAGTAATTTCGACATAAAATTTTGAACGAAGATCTAAATGTTTAAAGTCCAATCTATATGTCCACGTGAGTGGCCTCGTTAAGGCCGTTAGGGTGTGGAGGTTGGCCTACGGCGAACTGATGAGCGGAGAACCGGCAAAGGCGGGGATGAAGTGCTTCCATCTCTGGTCGGCGAGGATGGTTATAACACTCCGGTAGTCGTTGCCGAAAAGGGCCTTGACGATCCTGTAGATGGTATGGCTATCCATCTCTCTAACTAGGACCGCTTGTCGGTAGACTCCTTCTCGGCGCTGAGTTAGTACCAACCCCGTCTTGCCGGCTGTAGACTTGATGGTGTGTAGCTCGTAAGCGCTTCCATCAGGCAGTTGTTTCAGCTCTGGTTCCACTAGTCCGCCCATCAGTAATGCCGGATCCGAGGTGTCCCCCTGCATGAACTTCAGGAAGCCGGACCTGATTTTCCCGATCTGAACTTTCCAGACGGCTTCCGAGTCGGAGGGGGACAGTGCCTGTGAAGTTGGAGGCCTTGCCTTGTCGGCTGAGCGACGGCCTTCCTCTTCGCAACGGCTCCTGCCTGGACCGCTGCCTTCCGAACTGGCAAGACTGGTGACAGTGGCCAGTTACGTGTAGGCGGTGGCGTAGAGGGAGATGGAGGTCCGTCTGCTGGCGTCTCGCACATCGGCACGTTGAGAGCATCCCTCGGTGTTGACGGCGGGTCCGGATGAGCTGGTCCTTTCGTCTTGGGCCGAGCCGGGGGCGGCGACGCAGAAGGGACCGCTGGCGGTAGAGCCGCCAGTTTTGTTCCCCCCTGAGCCGCTCCTGGCGCACGTTTCTTCTTCCTCCGTCCTCTTCCCTTCCTCTTCTGCGAGTCCAAGTCGCCGTACACCAATGTCACGGTTGCCCGTGACCCAGTGTACGCGACGCGAAACTCCAGCAGCGATCCAAAGCTTGCAATCAATCCCCCCAGGTGGGGGGGGGGGGGGGGGGGGGGGCAAGTCGAGAGCACAGGCGACAGCGTCCAGCTTCATCAAGAGTTAGCTTGGAAGTGAGGTATTTAGTAAGGTCCAGCGACTGCGTGGACCGACTAGTAGACACCGAAAATGGGCCGTGTTCTGACTGGCTGAATTTCGATTCCTTCGGGTCTAACTAGAACAACCTATGTCTACGGAGAATAACTGCACCTATCATCATGTCCGGACTGAATTTAAACCCAAAAATAAGTTTGACTGCTCGGCCGAAAAGGTTTTAAGGTGATTTGAGCAATTGAACGGGCCCAAAGTAAAATGCGTTGGACTATTTATAAAAAAATAAACATAAGAGTTTTGAAGCTCGATCAAAAGGTGTTTAAAGTCCAACTAAGCCCAAAAAGGAGGATACCTGTCCTAGGTAAGGTTGTTCTACTTCGGGGAGCTTGGAGTGTCTCGGAGTGACGGCAGCTGTTTCTTGAGTTGCTGGAGATGTTTGACCACCAGGGAATAGTCGGTGCCGCAGACCGCTTTGAGCATCCTGTGGATCGATCTGTTGTCGAGTTCCCAAAACAGGATGCACTGCCTGTAGGTCTGGTCCCTTCTGTGCATGACGACTATTCCCTTGGTTCCACCGAAGATCTTGGAGTGGAGCTCAAAACTGCTGCCGTCCTCCATTGGTTTCCAGTTGGCGTTAAGAAATCCTCCCCGAAGTAGGCGTGGTTCGAGCGTGTCCCCCTGCATGTACTGATGGAGGTGACGGCGAAGTCCACTGATTGCAATGGTCCATTTGTGGTCAGCAGGGGGAGTGGATTCCGGCGGCGGTTTTGTCTTGGCTGGCTGGGTGGTCGGTGATGTCGCCTTCCTTTTCGTCGCCGGTTATTGACCGCTGCACCGGAGTCGTCGTCTTTGGGGTGGAGGTGGAAGTCGGTGGTGGCACACTCGTCCGTTTGAACATCTGGATGTCCTGGGTGGTGTACGGCCGTTCCGGGGATGCAGGGTCCACGAGTGCTTGCTTCCTCTCCGGAGGACTCGGTGGGGGCGGTGTCACAAAAGGGAGCGCTACTGGCGGTTGAGCCGCCAGCTTTGTCCGCCCCTGGGCCGTCCCTAACACCGGTTTCTTCCTTCTTCTTCCTCTTCCAGTCCCCCCCTTTCCTCTTCTGTGGAGGCGGGTCACCGTACACCAAAGTCACGGTCGCCCGTGACCCGGTATACGTGACCCGAAACTCCAACATAGGGCCGAAGCTGGCAATCAGTCCCCCCAGGTGGTGGGGGCAGCTCGAGAGCGCAGGTAGTCACGTCCACCTTCATTGAAAGACAGCTGGAGAGTGGGGTTTGTCTGGCATTAGATGATGATGATGATGATGATAACTTGTTTAACGTGCCCATATACCACTAGGGTGTCGAACACGCCCATCCCGAGTCCGACCTCCGATAAGATCGGTGACCTGACTCGGGATGGAGGGGGGGGGGGGGGGGGGTAGAGTTGAAAATGGGCAGACTTTTTAAAAAAGCAATTAGTAAAAAAGTTAATAGAATAAATGTTTAAAAAAAAGAAAAAAAATAGAATTAACTGCTCGGCCGAATAATATTTATATAATTTGGAGCATTTTAGAAGGACGGTCCAAAATTAAATAAGAAAAAGAAGAGAGGATCGGACTATTTAATAATAATTAAAAAAAAGAGAGTAATTTCGACATAATCTTTTGAACGCAGATCTAAAAGTTTAAAGTCCGATCGATATGTCCTCGTGAGTGGCCTCGTTAAGGCCATTTGGGTGCACAGCTTATAGGGACGAGATGGGTTGCATCCCGTCAAGAAAACCCCTAGATTGACAGTCGATAGACGTTGAAGGTGTAGTGCTGTGCTGAAATACAGATCTTGAGAAGCCGGATCCGTCTGAACGAGAGAGAGTATCAGACTAGGGTATAGTCCAGTCGTCATGGGTTGGTATAGTGGTGCGGACGGGCCCGACTCCGGAGGATACGAGATGGTATCACAATAAAGCAAATAAAGTCTAGAAAAAGAGTAGTAGGGGCCGACCCCGCTTCCTATTTCTTCTTAGAGTGGGGCGGTCAATCTTCCAGTGCTGCTAGGACAGGCTCGGACATGTAGAGACTAAACGCGAACAACCGTGTGGCGTTCTGCAGAATGGCCGTCATACGAGTCACAAAAAAACAAGTCAACATAGTTAGACGGAGAAATGACGTGGAGGCGAGGAATCTCGGTAAAAAAGAATCCAACCTGGTGGTGCAGACTGTCGAAACGAGAAGCGTTCCAGCGTTCTATCAGTTCCAATGGCCGCATACATCCCAGTAGAAAACTTCATTTCGCTGACAAAAACAACAAAATGAAGGATCCCCAAGTCGAGCACATGAAAGCACGTGCAGTGTGCACCAGCGAAACAAACACGTCTTACCGCGTGGAGCTCCAGACTGGGAATGTCTGGCGTTAGCATGTTTACGTCTGTCGGGGGAGTGCGGACCTGAACGGAACCGTATAAAGAGGAAGGTGATAGACTGCTGTTAACGTTATTTGGGGGAATGGAGCTTAAAACCTGGAGATGAATGTTTTGACTAAGTAGGGGATCTCTACGCTAAGACTGGAGTTGGGGTCGGGGCGGAGATAGAAGTAGCTGCCTAATTTAAGAAGGGGTGTCTCTGTTTTTGAGTGAATGAAAACTCTTCCATCCGTGAGCCTGGTGAAAAAGAAAAGGGAAGTTTCAAGACTAAAAGAAGCATCTGAAGAGATAGAGTTAATGGATTCCTGCAGAAAAAAATACTCATACCTGGTTGGATTTTTTCCAGCAAAAAAGACTTGTCTAATTCCAGATATGGGGGGTGGGGGGTGAAGTGGGGGGTTTGACAATGATTTTGCTTTTTTTTGTGGTTTCATCTCCGGAGTATTTTTCGTATATATCGTCTGCCAAAAGTCTGTAACGATTGGCAGTGCTAATGTTATATTTACCCACCTCTTCATCTGTTGATGCGTGGGTCACCTCCTCCACCACCCTCCTCTTTCTGTGGCCCTCATGATGTGGTGTAGGGGGAAGGATCTTTTTCTTCTTCTTCACTGTCTTAGTTGAAGCTGGTGGTGGTGACTGTGACCCACTGGCGCTTGCTGCGTCAAGATCAGATTTGGCGCTTACCTCGCCAATAACAACAGAGTCGGTGGTTGGGTTGGGACAAGTGTTTATTTCAACAGGGGGAACTTCTGGGAGATCTTCTTCCAAGTGTATGATTAAATTATTGGATCCAGAAGAGGAATCGGGTTCCTCATCGCCATTACCAATGTTATTATCAAGGTCAGCGGCGACCCCGGCGACGTTGACCCCCCGGATGGGGTGAGGAATCCGAAAAAGATTCGTCGGAAGGAATTTCTTCTATGGTTGACAAGCAAGGTTTACTTAATATGTCAGCCATTATATTTCTAACCGGAGTCCGGAATAGGGGGGGGGGGGGGGGGGGGGGGGGGGGGGGGGGGGGGGGGGTTTGCGAGCCGTCCGTTAGGGGGGTAGAAGCATCACAAGGTTGTTTTGTTCCTGTTTGGGGGGTACCAAAATCATGGTCCCAAACAAGTTGTTTATCTGAAAATTTATTGGGGGTTGTGTTGTTATTTAAAACTAAATCTAGTTTATCCGTGGGTAAGTTATTAAGATCATTCGAATCTTTTATCTCGGATGTATCGAGTACTGACTCCAACATGGTGGCTGTCATGGCGGATAGAGGTCAAGTTGTTGTTTATTGTTAATTAACTTTTTTGGTTTTACAGGATTTTCCAAGTGGAAATTATTTATTTAAATATTATAATAGTACAGTATAACAATTAATACTGTCTTGAATAGTAGCTGGCACTACTATAAAACAATAATTAGGAGTTAATAGACTAATTTACAATTACAATAAGCTACTCAAAATAAACAAAAGGCGGCCATTAGTATCTTGATGCAAGGACGGTCAGAGGACGTAATCGTAAGCAATAAAATGAAAAATCTCAATCCCTAAACGGAGCCTGCAAAGAAAATACAATGGGAGATACAGTGGCTAGTGACTTACTCTTGTCCAATGGTGGTATACTAATATATATATTCTAGAGAGCTCAAAGCTTTAATAAAATGGATGAATATCTAGAAGGACCTCTCCCGTTGAAAGAC
>NC_054706.1:4945578-5030578 GCF_016097555.1 Gigantopelta aegis
GTATGACGAAGTGGAGAAAACTGAAGTAAGATCCAGGGGGCGGAGGGCAGCTCAGCCAAATGTGACAGTTCAGGTTGGGCTCACAAAAATGCCCATAGGTGCCGAAAACTTCCGTCTATTGTGTTTGTGCATGAATATCCCTGCACCATCAGCCAGTGGATGCCAAAGAACTGCAAACAAAGTTTGTAAAAACATAGTAACATCAAACACTGCAGACATGAAAGCCAGGAGAGAGACACTAAGGGACATAAACAAATTAAGGGGCTCCAAACCTAACACTGTCAACCTACAATGCAATGGCATGTACAACAATCCACTGTACTCAGGGGTTGGTAAAACACCTTATCAACCTGCGACCCAGGTCGTGTATACAGCAGTCGAACACAACACACACAAAAAGCAGGTGTTAGCAATTTCTACCAAAAACAAATTATGCTCTAAACATCACAACATTAGTACTTCTGAAACATGCCTGCAAGACCCAACATGCTCTCGTAACATCCCCATGTCAATGTCTATTGGAGATGAGACAAAATGGGCTAAGGACTGTTTGGCACAATTAAAAAATGATTCTCTCGAAGTACAATACATGACAACGGACCCAGATGCCAAGGGATTTAAAGGAGCTCTCGAGATGTACAACGAAAACAATAGCGAGATAAAACCCCAAATGTTACTAGACACCCGACATCTGTCCGAAAATCACAGAAAATATGTAAAAAATTCTAAATTTGTCGAAAACATGATGCCAGGATGGACAGTGTCTAATAGAAAGAAAATGCAAATAAGATTCTCCAATGACATTGCCATGAGGTGCCAAGCAGAGTTTGAACAAGCTTACAAACAACATGCTGGAAACACTAAAAAAAATTATGCATGCATTAAGGTACATTAGCGATGCCATCGCAGCCTGTTATCAAGGCGTACACAACAAATGTAAGAGACACTCATTTGTTTGCAAAAAGAAAAACTGGCTCGCAAAGAGTAGCTTTCTAAATTCTGATTTCAAAATTCCCAAATACATACAAAACAACAAAAACCTTAGGAAGTGCATTGATTATCGTCTCGGCCCAAAAATGTTGCACCTTACAAAATTTAACACAAACACACAAAAATGTGAAGCTGTGAACAAATGCATTCGAAAATCTTTACCCAGACACACCACCTTCAGCAGGAATTTCGCAGCTAGGGCCCACAGTGCAGTCCATACCATTAACAATGGGCCTGCAGAATCTTTACTCTTACTTTCAAAAGACATGGGCTGTACGTTTTCTGCCGGCAGTAAAGTTGTTGCAGATCTCTCTAAAGTTGAAACACTGCGAACTCAGCAACTGAATAGAAAGAAAAAAAACACGTACAAAATTAAACGATGTGAAAAGAGAAAGGCCCTCTATGAAATGTATGAAAGACACCAAAACGATGAACTGTATGAAAAAAATAGCCTTATGCGAAATCTAGTTCCGAAAACCGCACAAAATAGTACGAAAACAAAATGTAATAATAAAAAATAAAATAAATAATGTACAATCTTACATGTACATACAATGGAAATAGTATAATTTAGTATTTCACAGAAGACAGTGTGGCCTGTGCCCTTTGTGACCCCCCCCCCCCCCCCCCCCCTGGTCTTTACAATGTAAACAACAAAATGTGAAATTCCTGTATACTGCTACCACACACTTTCAGAAAGTGTCCAGTGGGCTACATTTGAGAAGGACAGCCTTACATGTCCTAAAATATACAAACAAATAATTGATCAGAATTGTTTTAAATGCAGGGTGACAGTTTGAAATGTATATAGGACAATATTTGTAAATAAAAATTAAACATGTGATATATAACACATCTTGCCTTTTTTTGTTTTATTTATAATGAGTACAATTGATCACACTCATCTCAATTTAGTTGTGTGTACTGTGTATCACTTACATGTTAGAACAAGCATACTGAATGCACTACATTACCTCCTAACACAGAACAGAGTCGAATTTACTCTCGTAACCCAGAAATGAGAAAAATCAGCAAAAATGGATCAAATTAACCTATATTAATCAAACATTTAATCCAGTGTCAAACATCACTTCTCTTGTGCTGACTCGTACAAGACCAAGTACTGCTGGAATGCACACTAAATTGAGAAACAATGTCTGTTTCAAACATGCCTGGCAGATTGTTGTCATCAGCAGGATAAGTTTGAAAACACTGAACCAGTAATGGCTGCCCCTGTCCACATTAATTATAATCACTAGTAATTAGGTCAGCTGCTCTAAGTTTATCAGTTGTGAGCAGGTAACCCCAGTCATTTCACTAAGAGTACTTGATTGAAAACAACTGCATCCATATTGTCTTAAAATTAAAGTAATTTAAAAATGCCGCCACTTACTACGAAAGGAAAATGTGGTTTCAAAAAGGGATATCTCCCAAACAACAAACACAGAACTTGTAGGAAACTAACAAAACCTAATGCTAAAAGTAGCAGGACAGTCAGACTGTGCAAATCAATGACTGAAAAGGTTATCAACTGTCATGCCCATGGAGTACAAGTGAGTGAAATGTCGACTGGTGAGCCGTATCGGCTTCTACGTTCCGTACCAGACCCACCAACTGAATTGGAAAAAAATTCAAAGAAAGTACCCGGCTCAAGGTAACTGATTTCATGCCTTAGAGCAGACACACTGCAAAATTTGACATACCTGATATAATAGTACTTATTTACATTCTATGGGTGAAAATTGCTAAAAAATTAACAAAATGATGGGGAAATTTATACCGAAATGTAACATTTTGCCCAAGAAATTATTTGTAAGGCCTGTCACATGCAGTTTGTTTCTTTGTGACAACTACACTTTCTCTGTAACCATAAACAAACACGCAACAAGTGTCACTCAAATATTTGTCACTGAAGTCAGATTACAGTAACATGCTACTAATCTAGCAAGTGGCCAAAGGGAGATAATCTAGTTTGACAATGCAATGTATATTAAAATACATTTAGCACTGCAGGAAAAAAAAGCTATTTTTTTAATTTTTTATATTTAACAGACCTGAAGCAAACACCTACAGAGTACTGCATATGGGGAGGTTGGAGGAGCTTATTAACACCAGTCAGGTCAAACATGCCGACTCGTCCCCTAATTGCTGCGGTGTGTTTCGCTTCGACTTTGATAGGGAAGAACGGAGGGGCATCTGTACACGGTTGAATGTTTTCTGTGAGAAATGCAGTTACCTCTCCAATACATTTACCTTGTATGACGAAGTGGAGAAAACTGAAGTAAGATCCAGGGGGCGGAGGGCAGCTCAGCCAAATGTGACAGTTCAGGTTGGGCTCACAAAAATGCCCATAGGTGCCGAAAACTTCCGTCTATTGTGTTTGTGCATGAATATCCCTGCACCATCAGCCAGTGGATGCCAAAGAACTGCAAACAAAGTTTGTAAAAACATAGTAACATCAAACACTGCAGACATGAAAGCCAGGAGAGAGACACTAAGGGACATAAACAAATTAAGGGGCTCCAAACCTAACACTGTCAACCTACAATGCAATGGCATGTACAACAATCCACTGTACTCAGGGGTTGGTAAAACACCTTATCAACCTGCGACCCAGGTCGTGTATACAGCAGTCGAACACAACACACACAAAAAGCAGGTGTTAGCAATTTCTACCAAAAACAAATTATGCTCTAAACATCACAACATTAGTACTTCTGAAACATGCCTGCAAGACCCAACATGCTCTCGTAACATCCCCATGTCAATGTCTATTGGAGATGAGACAAAATGGGCTAAGGACTGTTTGGCACAATTAAAAAATGATTCTCTCGAAGTACAATACATGACAACGGACCCAGATGCCAAGGGATTTAAAGGAGCTCTCGAGATGTACAACGAAAACAATAGCGAGATAAAACCCCAAATGTTACTAGACACCCGACATCTGTCCGAAAATCACAGAAAATATGTAAAAAATTCTAAATTTGTCGAAAACATGATGCCAGGATGGACAGTGTCTAATAGAAAGAAAATGCAAATAAGATTCTCCAATGACATTGCCATGAGGTGCCAAGCAGAGTTTGAACAAGCTTACAAACAACATGCTGGAAACACTAAAAAAAATTATGCATGCATTAAGGTACATTAGCGATGCCATCGCAGCCTGTTATCAAGGCGTACACAACAAATGTAAGAGACACTCATTTGTTTGCAAAAAGAAAAACTGGCTCGCAAAGAGTAGCTTTCTAAATTCTGATTTCAAAATTCCCAAATACATACAAAACAACAAAAACCTTAGGAAGTGCATTGATTATCGTCTCGGCCCAAAAATGTTGCACCTTACAAAATTTAACACAAACACACAAAAATGTGAAGCTGTGAACAAATGCATTCGAAAATCTTTACCCAGACACACCACCTTCAGCAGGAATTTCGCAGCTAGGGCCCACAGTGCAGTCCATACCATTAACAATGGGCCTGCAGAATCTTTACTCTTACTTTCAAAAGACATGGGCTGTACGTTTTCTGCCGGCAGTAAAGTTGTTGCAGATCTCTCTAAAGTTGAAACACTGCGAACTCAGCAACTGAATAGAAAGAAAAAAAACACGTACAAAATTAAACGATGTGAAAAGAGAAAGGCCCTCTATGAAATGTATGAAAGACACCAAAACGATGAACTGTATGAAAAAAATAGCCTTATGCGAAATCTAGTTCCGAAAACCGCACAAAATAGTACGAAAACAAAATGTAATAATAAAAAATAAAATAAATAATGTACAATCTTACATGTACATACAATGGAAATAGTATAATTTAGTATTTCACAGAAGACAGTGTGGCCTGTGCCCTTTGTGACACCCCCCCCCCCCCCCCCCCCTGGTCTTTACAATGTAAACAACAAAATGTGAAATTCCTGTATACTGCTACCACACACTTTCAGAAAGTGTCCAGTGGGCTACATTTGAGAAGGACAGCCTTACATGTCCTAAAATATACAAACAAATAATTGATCAGAATTGTTTTAAATGCAGGGTGACAGTTTGAAATGTATATAGGACAATATTTGTAAATAAAAATTAAACATGTGATATATAACACATCTTGCCTTTTTTTGTTTTATTTATAATGAGTACAATTGATCACACTCATCTCAATTTAGTTGTGTGTACTGTGTATCACTTACATGTTAGAACAAGCATACTGAATGCACTACATTACCTCCTAACACAGAACAGAGTCGAATTTACTCTCGTAACCCAGAAATGAGAAAAATCAGCAAAAATGGATCAAATTAACCTATATTAATCAAACATTTAATCCAGTGTCAAACATCACTTCTCTTGTGCTGACTCGTACAAGACCAAGTACTGCTGGAATGCACACTAAATTGAGAAACAATGTCTGTTTCAAACATGCCTGGCAGATTGTTGTCATCAGCAGGATAAGTTTGAAAACACTGAACCAGTAATGGCTGCCCCTGTCCACATTAATTATAATCACTAGTAATTAGGTCAGCTGCTCTAAGTTTATCAGTTGTGAGCAGGTAACCCCAGTCATTTCACTAAGAGTACTTGATTGAAAACAACTGCATCCATATTGTCTTAAAATTAAAGTAATTTAAAAATGCCGCCACTTACTACGAAAGGAAAATGTGGTTTCAAAAAGGGATATCTCCCAAACAACAAACACAGAACTTGTAGGAAACTAACAAAACCTAATGCTAAAAGTAGCAGGAAAGTCAGACTGTGCAAATCAATGACTGAAAAGGTTATCAACTGTCATGCCCATGGAGTACAAGTGAGTGAAATGTCGACTGGTGAGCCGTATCGGCTTCTACGTTCCGTACCAGACCCACCAACTGAATTGGAAAAAAATTCAAAGAAAGTACCCGGCTCAAGGTAACTGATTTCATGCCTTAGAGCAGACACACTGCAAAATTTGACATACCTGATATAATAGTACTTATTTACATTCTATGGGTGAAAATTGCTAAAAAATTAACAAAATGATGGGGAAATTTATACCGAAATGTAACATTTTGCCCAAGAAATTATTTGTAAGGCCTGTCACATGCAGTTTGTTTCTTTGTGACAACTACACTTTCTCTGTAACCATAAACAAACACGCAACAAGTGTCACTCAAATATTTGTCACTGAAGTCAGATTACAGTAACATGCTACTAATCTAGCAAGTGGCCAAAGGGAGATAATCTAGTTTGACAATGCAATGTATATTAAAATACATTTAGCACTGCAGGAAAAAAAAGCTATTTTTTTAATTTTTTATATTTAACAGACCTGAAGCAAACACCTACAGAGTACTGCATATGGGGAGGTTGGAGGAGCTTATTAACACCAGTCAGGTCAAACATGCCGACTCGTCCCCTAATTGCTGCGGTGTGTTTCGCTTCGACTTTGATAGGGAAGAACGGAGGGGCATCTGTACACGGTTGAATGTTTTCTGTGAGAAATGCAGTTACCTCTCCAATACATTTACCTTGTATGACGAAGTGGAGAAAACTGAAGTAAGATCCAGGGGGCGGAGGGCAGCTCAGCCAAATGTGACAGTTCAGGTTGGGCTCACAAAAATGCCCATAGGTGCCGAAAACTTCCGTCTATTGTGTTTGTGCATGAATATCCCTGCACCATCAGCCAGTGGATGCCAAAGAACTGCAAACAAAGTTTGTAAAAACATAGTAACATCAAACACTGCAGACATGAAAGCCAGGAGAGAGACACTAAGGGACATAAACAAATTAAGGGGCTCCAAACCTAACACTGTCAACCTACAATGCAATGGCATGTACAACAATCCACTGTACTCAGGGGTTGGTAAAACACCTTATCAACCTGCGACCCAGGTCGTGTATACAGCAGTCGAACACAACACACACAAAAAGCAGGTGTTAGCAATTTCTACCAAAAACAAATTATGCTCTAAACATCACAACATTAGTACTTCTGAAACATGCCTGCAAGACCCAACATGCTCTCGTAACATCCCCATGTCAATGTCTATTGGAGATGAGACAAAATGGGCTAAGGACTGTTTGGCACAATTAAAAAATGATTCTCTCGAAGTACAATACATGACAACGGACCCAGATGCCAAGGGATTTAAAGGAGCTCTGGAGATGTACAACAAAAACAATAGCGAGATAAAACCCCAAATGTTACTAGACACCCGACATCTGTCCGAAAATCACAGAAAATATGTAAAAAATTCTAAATTTGTCGAAAACATGATGCCAGGATGGACAGTGTCTAACAGAAAGAAAATGCAAATAAGATTCTCCAATGACATTGCCATGAGGTGCCAAGCAGAGTTTCCTTCACAACCGCTGTCCCGCACAAAAATTGACAAGCTTATTTTTATTACATCCCACCTATCTTTCAAGCATCACAGTATGTGGTACACTAACACTGGTTCAAATCAAATCATAGCAAGTTTTTGGTCACATAAGACAACACTTTATTACAACAAGTCCTGTCACATATGTCACCAATGGCATTCGAGGAACCATGAAGTGCTGTATCAAAAGTCGGGTGCACCTCGAACTCTGACCTGGACGAGATGCTATTTACAATCCAGTTTAAAATTGTTTAGAGCAATATCTGTCTCAAATAATAAAGAAAAACTAGTGTTTGTAGACAAAGCAATAAGCTATTCCACAATGAGGAAAGCCATGTTGGAAAAATTTAGAATGATAGTGTCAGATATAACCAAATATGGCTTGCATTCTCTTAGAGCAGGGGGCGTGTCGGCAGCTGCTAATGCAGGGGTAAATGACAGGTGTTTAAAACGTGATGGGCGTTGGACAACAGACATCGCTAAAGATGGATATATCAAAGATAACAAATGTGCCAGATTAAAAGTATCACAACAATTGGGAATCTAACTAACTACCCTTTACTTGATACAATTCTAATGTACGCGTTGTTAATTAGCTGCTGAATAAACGCTGGTCTACTTGATACAATTCTAATGTACGCGTTGTTAATTAGCTGCTGAATAAACGCTGGTCTACTTGATACAATTCTAATGTACGCGTTGTTAATTAGCTGCTGAATAAAGTGGTGATTAAACATGATAATTCTGGCGGCACTTAGTGAAGCTAGAATTAAATGTTTACACTTTAAGGTAACGGTATCGGTGGGTGATGAGAGATAACTGCAGACAAAGGGAGAGCTGGCAGTTATAGTGCTCGGACGTCTGGGATGTGATCATTATAAGAACAGCGTTCAGCACAGCAACTCAGCTAACCAAATTGTATTGCTTGTAACATAATACTTAAGGTGATAATATATATATATATATATATATATATATATATATATATATATATACATGTGTGTGTGTGTGTATATGTATGTATATATATATATATATATATATATATATATATATATGTGTGTGTGTGTGTGTGTGTGTGTGTGTGTGTGTGACCTTCCTACGCCCGTGTACTTAACAACCAGTACTCAACTGGTATTTGGCAACCAGTACTTGACAACCAGTACTCAACTAGTATTTGGCAACCAGTACCTGACAACCAGTACTCAACTAGTACTTGACTGCTAGTACTCAACCAATACTCAACTAGTAATTGACAACCAGTACTTGACAACCAGTACTCAACTAGTATTTGGCAACCAGTACCTGACAACCAGTACTCAACCAGTACCTGATAACCAGTACTCATCTAGTACTTGACAACCAGTACTCAACCAGTACCTGACAACCAGTAATTAACAGCCAGTACTCAACTAGTACTTGACAGCCAGTACTCAACCAATACTTGACAATTAGTACTGAGCTAGTATTTGATGTATTGTCCAGTAAAGAATCTCGGGAGTGGCTGTCCTATTAGTATGTATTGTCCAGTAAATGATCTCAGGAGTGGCTGTCCTATTAGTATGTATTGTCCAGTAAATGATCTCGGGAATAGCTGTCCTCCTATTAGTATGTATTGTCCAGTAAATGCTCTTGGGAATGGCTGTCCTATTAGTATGTATTGTCCAGTAAATAATCTCCTCAGGAATGACTGTCCTCCTATTAGTATGTATTGTCCAGTAAATGATCTCGGGGGTGGTTGTCGTATTAGTGTGTATTGTTCAGTAAATGCTCTCGGGAATGGCTGTCCTATTAGTATGTATTGTCCAGTAAATGATCTCGGGAGTGGCTGTCCTCCTATTATTTTATGCAGAAAAATGTATTTGATATGTAATTACAATCGTTAAAAAAGTCTCTTTTAGTCGATAACATTATAAAAATTCCAGCAAACGTAGGAATGTCCCTTTAAATATATAGTTTTGTTTAGAATATCAGTGTCTGTATATTCAATGTGTTTCTGGTCGTCTTAATATTTGTAAGAAGCCCAAACTAGATTTTGTCTTCAAATAATTTCGTACGTACGAAAATATGTTTTTAGGAAATAAAATGAAATTTCACCTAGTACAAATATTAGAACCATCAGAATCACGTTTAATATGCAGCCACTAATATTTTATGCAGAACAATATATTTGATATGTAATTACAATCGTTAAAAAATCTGTTATTCGATAACATCTTAAACATTGCAGCAAACTCAGGAATGTCCCTTTAAACAAACACTCTTGCTTTTATAAAATTCCAGATCTAAAAAAAGAAAGAAAGAAAGAAAGAAAAAAACTCCACCCCACAAAAAACACACGATGTATTGGACAGCGAGACACTTTGGAGCCACACACAGAGAAGTCAGTCAAACGGAAGACTGGACTCTCTATCCTATGATGTAACCACGATGATGCGAATTACTGCTCGGTGAACACTTAACTCGACAAATGTTCTCTCATATTGTAAACAGTCCTTCACTCAACCACTATCGGTGATCTCATGGTTACGCCACATAATGAAGAATGGTGGGTTTTGGGATCGCATCCCAGCACCGGCTTCAGCCAGTGCCCCACGACTAGTACATCAATTGTGACAGCTGTATTACAGATTCAGCGGCCCGTTGTTGATGCTGTGTACTGCGCTGTGAGCTCTGCCGGCAAAAGTTCTAGAGAATGTTGTGTGTCTCGGTAAAGAATGTCTTAGGCATCTGTTTACGGCCTCACACTTCTGTGTATTCGTGTTAAATTTGATGTGTTGCAGTATCTTTGGGCCTAGGCGGTAGTCGACACATGCTCTTAAAGTGTTGGTGTTGTCTTCTGTAGTGTCTATTTGAAAGTTATTATTTAGGAAACAACTCTTAGAGATCCAGTTGTGTATAATATTTCTACAGACATGTGAGTATCTTTTACACTTGTCGTGTAAGCCCTGGTAGCAGGACACAATGGCCTCGCGAGTGTAGGATATTGCACGCATGAATTTAGAAATATTTCCCGCATGCATTTTAAAGGCTTGATCATATTCAGCCTGACATCTCATGGCAATGTCATTGGAAAACCTAGATTGTAATTTAACTCTCTCTGTTTTTGTTCTACCTGGCATCATTGTTTCTACTGATTTAGAATTTTTGACAAATGTTCTTTGGTTTTCAGAAAGATGCCTGGTGTCGAGAAGAAAATGCGGTTCGGTTTTGGTGACATTTTTCTGATACAGTTCAGTGGCAGCTTTGAAACCCTTTGTGTCCGGATCTGTCGTCAGGTATTGTACTTCTAAATTGTTCTCACTTTTAATTTGTAGTAAACAATCTCTAGCCCATTCCTTTTCATTTCCTATCGACATTGCCATGGGAATGTCACACGAACATGACATATTTTCCGCACATTTTTGCGAATCATTTATACTGTGCCGTTTGAACATAATTTATTTTTGTGGAAATTGCTATAACCTTTTTGTCTTTTGTAGTGTGTTCTACAGCAGTATATACCACTTGCGTGGCAGGTTGGAACGGGGTTTTGCCTATGCCAGAATACAGGGCATTGTTATACAAGTGTAAAAGATACTCACATGTCTGTAGAAATATTATACACAACTGGATCTCTAAGAGTTGTTTTCCTAAAATAATAACTTTCAAATAGACACGACAGAAAACTAGACAACCCAACACTTTAAGAGCAGGTGTTCGACTACCGCCTAGGCCCAAAGATGACTGCAACACATCAAATTAACACGACTACACAGAAGTGTGAGGCCGTACACAGATGCCTAAGCCATTTCTGTACCGAGACACACAAAATTCTCTAGAACTTTTGACGGCAGAGCTCACAGCGCAGTAAACAGACATCAACAACGGGCCCGCTGAATCTGGTTAATACAGCTGTCCACAATTGAATTGTACTAGTCGTGGGGCAACTGGTCTTGAAGACGGTGCTGGGATGCCGAATCCAAAAAAACCCACCATTCTTCATTATGTGGCGTAACCATGAGATCACCGATAGTGGTTGAGTGAAGGACTGTTTACAATATGAGAGAACATTTGTCGAGTTTAAGTGTTCACCGAGCCAGTAATTCGCATCATCGTGGTTTCATCATAGGATAGAGAGTCCAGTCTTCCGTTTGACTGACTTCTCTGTGTGTGGGCTCCAAGGGTTCTCGCTGTCCAATACAATCGTGTGTTTTTCTGTGGGTGGAGTTTTTTTTCTTTCTTTTCTCTCTTTTTTAGATCTGGAATTTTATAAAAGCAAGAGTGTTTGTTTTAAAGGGACATTCATGAGTTTGCTGCAATGTTTAAGATGTTATCGGAAAATAACAGATTTTTACACGATTGTAATTATATATCAAATATATTGTTCTGCATAAAATATTAGTGGCTGCATATTTAAACGTGATTCTGATGGTTTTCAATATTTGTACTAGGGAAATTTCATTTTATTTCCTAAAAACTATTTTCGTAACGTACGAAATTAATTGAAGACAAAATTCTAGTTTGGGCTTCTTACAACTATTAAGACGACCAGAAACACATTGAATATACAGACACTGATATTCTAAACAAAACATATATTTAAGGGGACATTCCTACGTTTGCTGGAATTTTTATAATGTTATCGACCTAAAAGAGACTTTTTAAACAGCACTAGTAATTACATATCAAAATACATTTTTCTGCATTAAAATAATAGGAGGACAGCCACTCCCGAGATCATTTACTGGAACAATAAATACTAATAGGACAGCCATTCCCGAGAGGAATTAAACTGAACAATACCCACTTATACCGACAAACACCCCCGAGATCATTACTGGACAATACATACTAATAGGAGGACAGTCATTCCTGAGTTAGATTATTTACTGGACAATAACATACTAATAGGACAGCCATTCCCAAGAGCCATGTACTGGACAAATACATACTAATAGGAGGACAGCTATTCCCAGAGATCATTTACTGGACAATACATCAATAGGGGGACAGCCACTCCTGAGATCATTTACTGGACAAGACATATACTAGGACAGCCACTCCGAGATTGTCTACTGGACAAATACATCAAATACTAGCTCAGTACTAACTGTCAAGTATTGGTTGAGTACTGGCTGTCAACGTACTAGTTGGAGGAATGGGCTGTTAATTACTGGTTGTCAGGTACTGGTTGAGTAATGGTTGTCAAGTACTAGATGAGTACTGTTCGGAGGTAACGGTCTGGTCATGGGCAACTGGTTGAGTAAGGGTTGTGTTGGGTTACTTGGTTGCCAAATACTAGTTTTGGGTACTGCTGTTGTCCAGTACTGGTTGTCAATAATGGTGAGGTATTGGTTGAGTACTAGCAGTCAAGTAATAGTTGAGTTACTGGGGTCAGGTACTGGTGGACAAATACTAGTTGAGTTACCTGGTGGTCAAGTACTGGTTGCCAAATACCAGTTGAGGGTGAATGGTTGTTAAAGTACACGGGGCGTAGGAAGGTCACCACACACACACAACACACCACACAACACACACAAATATAGTATAATATATATATATATATATATATATAAAGACATTGACAGGTGTTTAAAACGTGATGGGCGTTGGACAACAGACATCGCTAAAGATGGATATATCAAAGATAACAAATGTGCCAGATTAAAAGTATCACAACAATTGGGAATCTAACTAACTACCCTTTACTTGATACAATTCTAATGTACGCGTTGTTAATTAGCTGCTGAATAAACGCTGGTCTACTTGATACAATTCTAATGTACGCGTTGTTAATTAGCTGCTGAATAAACGCTGGTCTACTTGATACAATTCTAATGTACGCGTTGTTAATTAGCTGCTGAATAAAGTGGTGATTAAACATGATAATTCTGGCGGCACTTAGTGAAGCTAGAATTAAATGTTTACACTTTAAGGTAACGGTATCGGTGGGTGATGAGAGATAACTGCAGACAAAGGGAGAGCTGGCAGTTATAGTGCTCGGACGTCTGGGATGTGATCATTATAAGAACAGCGTTCAGCACAGCAACTCAGCTAACCAAATTGTATTGCTTGTAACATAATACTTAAGGTGAATATATATATATATATATATATATATATATATATATATATATATATATATACATGTGTGTGTGTGTGTATATGTATGTATATATATATATATATATATATATATATATATATATGTGTGTGTGTGTGTGTGTGTGTGTGTGTGTGTGTGACCTTCCTACGCCCGTGTACTTAACAACCAGTACTCAACTGGTATTTGGCAACCAGTACTTGACAACCAGTACTCAACTAGTATTTGGCAACCAGTACCTGACAACCAGTACTCAACTAGTACTTGACTGCTAGTACTCAACCAATACTCAACTAGTAATTGACAACCAGTACTTGACAACCAGTACTCAACTAGTATTTGGCAACCAGTACCTGACAACCAGTACTCAACCAGTACCTGATAACCAGTACTCATCTAGTACTTGACAACCAGTACTCAACCAGTACCTGACAACCAGTAATTAACAGCCAGTACTCAACTAGTACTTGACAGCCAGTACTCAACCAATACTTGACAATTAGTACTGAGCTAGTATTTGATGTATTGTCCAGTAAAGAATCTCGGGAGTGGCTGTCCTATTAGTATGTATTGTCCAGTAAATGATCTCAGGAGTGGCTGTCCTATTAGTATGTATTGTCCAGTAAATGATCTCGGGAATAGCTGTCCTCCTATTAGTATGTATTGTCCAGTAAATGCTCTTGGGAATGGCTGTCCTATTAGTATGTATTGTCCAGTAAATAATCTCCTCAGGAATGACTGTCCTCCTATTAGTATGTATTGTCCAGTAAATGATCTCGGGGGTGGTTGTCGTATTAGTGTGTATTGTTCAGTAAATGCTCTCGGGAATGGCTGTCCTATTAGTATGTATTGTCCAGTAAATGATCTCGGGAGTGGCTGTCCTCCTATTATTTTATGCAGAAAAATGTATTTGATATGTAATTACAATCGTTAAAAAAGTCTCTTTTAGTCGATAACATTATAAAAATTCCAGCAAACGTAGGAATGTCCCTTTAAATATATAGTTTTGTTTAGAATATCAGTGTCTGTATATTCAATGTGTTTCTGGTCGTCTTAATATTTGTAAGAAGCCCAAACTAGATTTTGTCTTCAAATAATTTCGTACGTACGAAAATATGTTTTTAGGAAATAAAATGAAATTTCACCTAGTACAAATATTAGAACCATCAGAATCACGTTTAATATGCAGCCACTAATATTTTATGCAGAACAATATATTTGATATGTAATTACAATCGTTAAAAAATCTGTTATTCGATAACATCTTAAACATTGCAGCAAACTCAGGAATGTCCCTTTAAACAAACACTCTTGCTTTTATAAAATTCCAGATCTAAAAAAAAGAAAGAAAGAAAGAAAAAAAACTCCACCCCACAAAAAACACACGATGTATTGGACAGCGAGACACTTTGGAGCCACACACAGAGAAGTCAGTCAAACGGAAGACTGGACTCTCTATCCTATGATGTAACCACGATGATGCGAATTACTGCTCGGTGAACACTTAACTCGACAAATGTTCTCTCATATTGTAAACAGTCCTTCACTCAACCACTATCGGTGATCTCATGGTTACGCCACATAATGAAGAATGGTGGGTTTTGGGATCGCATCCCAGCACCGGCTTCAGCCAGTGCCCCACGACTAGTACATCAATTGTGACAGCTGTATTACAGATTCAGCGGGCCCGTTGTTGATGCTGTGTACTGCGCTGTGAGCTCTGCCGGCAAAAGTTCTAGAGAATGTTGTGTGTCTCGGTAAAGAATGTCTTAGGCATCTGTTTACGGCCTCACACTTCTGTGTATTCGTGTTAAATTTGATGTGTTGCAGTATCTTTGGGCCTAGGCGGTAGTCGACACATGCTCTTAAAGTGTTGGTGTTGTCTTCTGTAGTGTCTATTTGAAAGTTATTATTTAGGAAACAACTCTTAGAGATCCAGTTGTGTATAATATTTCTACAGACATGTGAGTATCTTTTACACTTGTCGTGTAAGCCCTGGTAGCAGGACACAATGGCCTCGCGAGTGTAGGATATTGCACGCATGAATTTAGAAATATTTCCCGCATGCATTTTAAAGGCTTGATCATATTCAGCCTGACATCTCATGGCAATGTCATTGGAAAACCTAGATTGTAATTTAACTCTCTCTGTTTTTGTTCTACCTGGCATCATTGTTTCTACTGATTTAGAATTTTTGACAAATGTTCTTTGGTTTTCAGAAAGATGCCTGGTGTCGAGAAGAAAATGCGGTTCGGTTTTGGTGACATTTTTCTGATACAGTTCAGTGGCAGCTTTGAAACCCTTTGTGTCCGGATCTGTCGTCAGGTATTGTACTTCTAAATTGTTCTCACTTTTAATTTGTAGTAAACAATCTCTAGCCCATTCCTTTTCATTTCCTATCGACATTGCCATGGGAATGTCACACGAACATGACATATTTTCCGCACATTTTTGCGAATCATTTATACTGTGCCGTTTGAACATAATTTATTTTTTGTGGAAATTGCTATAACCTTTTTGTCTTTTGTAGTGTGTTCTACAGCAGTATATACCACTTGCGTGGCAGGTTGGAACGGGGTTTTGCCTATGCCAGAATACAGGGCATTGTTATACATGCCGTCACATTGAATGTTGATAATGTTGAATTGTTTACCCCTGACTGTGTTAATTACTTTAAGTTCCTCCCGTTTGGCATACAAGTCTTCTTGATTTACTTGTGTGATTGTGTCAGCTACTTTATTGCTATTTTTCTGACAGCCCTTATGTGAAGGTGGTGGGATATTTAAGCAGGTACACAGCAACCGAAAATTGGTCGTACTTATTGGCATCTTTGTGAGGCCTACTTGTACTGTGACATTAGGTTGTGCTTGTCGTCTGCCCCTGCCCCTCCGTGTGTGTGTCTGTGTTTCTGTGTACAGATTAAATGTTGGTGATTTGTACATGCGTGATGTGCAGTGGACTTGCTGGCGGGTGCAGACACCTCTTTGCTCTTCTGCGGCAAAGTTGAATTCTAGTCGACCTGAATTGCAGTTGGGAACGGCACTGGCATGTTCTCTCCAAACCCTGTTCATCATGTCCTCCAGTTGCCCATGTGAATCAGCCTGTAGGAGTCTGCCTCAGGCCTGTTAATCAAAGGTACCCTCATTTAACTTCAGTGTAAGTAACCACTGTTACTGTATTCCCTACACTTTTATGCATTTATTCTCATGTAGTTTTTCATGAAGATTATCTCCCCTTACACTATAGTGTGTATTTTGTATAGTGCAACATTCCTACTCTTTGATGTTTTATCATAGTTTGATACTTGCAGATGTAAATTTCATGCAGACACTTATCCACTTAATCTGAAATTGGTAATGTTAAGCCCGAAAAACCTCAGCGATTTATACTTAGGCCAGATAACGTGGTCTGTGTAATGATTTTAGTTAACTTTTGGTGAAAATAGCCCTCAAAGGGCTTTAATATGCTACATGTATGTTCAGTGAGTGATTTTATTTTCTGTAATCAATGTGTCATGCAGTGGTAATTGTTTACCTTGCACCAGCGGGAGCCACAGAACACAGTTCCAGCTGTGTTGGGGTATTCCGCAGTCCACGCAAAAGCCGACAGGAATCCGCAGCCTGAACTTGTGTCACCTGTACACCATGAGCACTGGTGTGCAAGACCCTTTCAGTCATTGACTTTGTAAGTCTGACTGTCTCTCTCACTTTTGATGTGGTCCACCCCCTTGTGACTGGTCTTCCGTTCTTGTGGTATGAAACATGTCCTTTCTTGAAACCAAATTGTAATGATGTTTTCACTGCTGGCATTGTAATAAATGTGTAATGGTTTGCTTAAAACTATGATGATTGTCAGTCTGATTTCAGAAATTAAATGACAAACTTTGCTGGTGCATGGATAGTAATATTAAAAGAAGACAATTTATTTTCCATGTGTTAATACATGCAAACACATTTGTCAACCCCCAAATTAGCCAGATTTCGTAATGTCGACACGTTGTCACTTCATTTTTGACTCATTCTCCCTGTGTATATTGTACACTTTGCCACAATGGACATTAGTCTTTCACTGCTTCCAGTGATTAATTGGGTGCTAGTTACAGCTGCCTCATCAGTGGTTTGGTCACTAATTGGGTGCGACTTTGATGTTATGAGTATTATTTTCCTGATTTCTGTGGTTCACTCAGTACATAGCATCACCATGTAAAGTTCTTCTAGTGTGGGGTATTCTGAATAGCTCAGTTTGGAGTATGTACCCTATACAGTATACAAACCCACATGGGTGTTATATTATTCAGCTGTGCTACCTACCAGACAAGGATAAAATATGAGGTACCTCATTCCCATGTATATTTATTATGCTGTGGATCCATTTTGGTAGGTACTATTGAAGACGCTGCTCTGTAGTTCCACTTACTCTGCTGGCTGTATCATTTCATACTGGAGTACACAAGAAAATAACCTTTTTAAAAATATGTGATTGGACACCTTTTGAAATTGGAACTTTTTCAATATAGGTTGTAATGTACCAATCATGTGATTGTCAGGTCAGAGTTCGAAGTGCACCGTCAAATGTTTAAGGAGTAAACCGTAACTATGGCCGTGATTGGTGGATATATGTGACTCTGGTTATTTGTGCAAATAATATGACAAATGCCCCATCAGTTCCACATGTTTTATTACGGGAACAATTATTACACTAGTGACATTGTGTACTTGTCAGTAACTGGGGTGGGAATAAAAATTTCCACTGGCATTTTGTGCGGACCAGACGGTGGGTACTGTAAACTTCCTGTAAGTGCTTAAAACGATACGTGACGGTATAGTTTCTTCGAATAATTATCAATGGGAGGTACCACACTGTCAGTGTATATACTGACCCGGTGGTTTGAAACGTTGCTTCTGTTAGTTTTATTAAGAATTGTTACTATGGTCGTCAATAGGAATTTATTTGGTCTAATGGAACCAACAGGATGTTTCATCCCTCCTGCGCGGCCTGTAAGAGGACCGCCACTCCCCTAGGAGATCCGCAACATGTTTTTTCTCTCCTACTCCGCCTATAGGAGGACCGTCGCTCCTCTAGGAGGACCGTCACTCCTCTAGGAGATCCGTAACAGAATGTTTCATCCCTCCTGTCCCGCCTATAGGAGGACCGTCTCTCCCCTAGGGGATCCTTAACAGGATGCTTCGTCCCTCCTTCCCCGCCTATAGGAGGACCGCCACTCCCCTAGGAGATCAGTAACATGATGTTTCGCCCCGCCTGTAAGAGGACAGCCACTCACCTAGGAGATCAGTAACGTGATGTTTCATCCTTCCTGCCCTGTCTATAGGAGGACCGTCACTCTCCTAGAACCTTAACATGTTTCATCTCTTCTGTCCCGTCTATAGGAGGACCGCCACTCCCCTAGGAGGTCCATAACAGATGTTTCGTCCCTCCTACACCGCCCGTGATGTTGCCGTGTTCCTGGGAAATAGCATATTAAATATTCCCTGCTGCTTGATCGTTATCATTATACGTCTATGTAGCGGCAGCGGGTTTTCTCTATAGCCCAAATGTGGAAAATAACTATATGATAGACACCAAATAGCGGCAACAAAGATCGACGTTTTACAGCTCATTTTGAGGTGCAGAGACTGACACAAATTCATTCGAGGCGACTCAGTCAGTTATCTGCTAAATACGTGTGATGGAAGAACATTATGATCGTCCATCTTGAAACGAACACAACTGTTAAAGAACACTTCTGCTGTCATCCTAGCTGTCATGTTTTTAGTTGGTATAGCCTGCGCGTATCGGGTGAAGTGATCTGTAACAACAAGAATATGCTGAAATCCACCCTTTGATGTTTCAACATCAAAAAGTCCATACATACCAACTCCAATGGCTGAGAGCTAGAAATACTCACATGCGGTGCTCTGGCGTTGGTAGGAGACTTCCGTCGGAGACAACTATCACACCCAGTCTTCTACGTGCTGACTCATAACTGGCCAGTAAAAACGGTCTCGTAGAATGGATAAAGTCCTCCCTTTTCCTGGATGTCCAATATCAGTATGCAGACCTTTCAAAGCATCACCCACGTAAGCAGCTGGAAGCACCAGTTGATACCGGTCATGACTATTAACTTTCACCTTCCTCGCAGAAGTACCAAGTTGTCAAAACTCTGATGCAAAGAAGAATTGGCCGTTGAGTGGGGATAATCCTGACGACTTGCTTTCTTCTTTAGTCGAACCTTTTCTATCCAAGGCCTCAAGACATCATCTGAATGCTGAGCCATCCTCCAATCTCGATCCTTCATACCCTATAGATCATGTTCTTGAAAGTTATCAACCACGGTATCTGCCGAAAGACAAAGAGATTGGACAAATGGCTGAGTGTACAAAACATTGCAAATGGCTCTAACACACTCTGAACCAATCTTGGTGCACTCCTGTTTACAGGCTTGTATTCCAGGCAATCTGGAGAACCCATCAGCATCTGCGTTGTTGAGACCTGACCTGTAAACAATGTCAAAATTATATGCAGCAAGAGCTGCCAGTCAGCGGTGTCCTGTGGCGTCAAGTTTAGCAGAAGTAAGGATGTACGTCAAAGTATTATTATCAGTGTAAACAGTAAATGTATTACCACACAGATAATCCTGAAATGTTTCAGTCACCGCCCAGTTTAACGCAAGAAACTCCAGGCGATAAGCTGAATAATTTGTCTCCGACTTATTTAACCCTCTGCTAGCATAGCTGAAGACCCTTTTCAGTCGATTCTGCTCCTGGTATAAACAGCTCCTAAACCATGGAGTACTGGCATCTGTGTGTAACGCAAAGGGTTTACCATAATCAGCATATCCAAGAACAGGTGGTGAAGATAAAAGAGCTTTCAATTTATGAAAAGATTCTTCCTAGCGATGTCCCCATTCCCAAGGTCCAGGTTTTGCTATTTCGCTTGGATTTGGTTGAAGGCATTAATGCGTTTAAAGGTTTAGCTATTTTAGCAAAGTCTTTAACGAACTTACGATAATACCCCGCAAATCCAAGGAACTGTCTAACCTCGTTCGCATTCTTTGGAGTGGGCCAGTCTTCTTCGGGGTCAGCTTCATTCCTGTTTCTCTGATCCTCTGAAACATCTGTTCAAGTCTTTCAAGATGTTCTTCATATGTATCTGAAAACACAATTATATCATCAAGATATATTAAGCAAACTTTCAGGTGAAGACCATCGAAACACTCGTTCATCAACCTCTGATAAGTAGCAGCATTGTTGCACAGACCAAAAGGCATACGATTGTACTCCCATTGGACCTACGGAAAATGTTGTTCTTTCCTTTTGTGACTCTTCAATTTCAACTTGGTGGTGCCCACTTTTCATATCGATGGTGCTGTAGTACTTTGAACCTGAGAGCGCATCAAACATTTCCTCAGTACGTGGGATAGAATACGAGTCCTTAATCATCAGTCGATTGAGCTGCCTGTAGTCCACATACATGCGAAGCTTACCATCTTTATTCCGCACCAGAATAATATTGGATGGCCAGGGTGAATAAGACCTACGAATTGCTCCACTTGTCAATAACTGCTGGAGATTATCTCTTACCTCTTGGTACATTGCTGGTGGAATCCTCCTGTGTCGTAGTTTGAAGGGGCCAGCGTACATTTTTTTTGAAAATGAAAAATGTCGACCAACATTTTTCATTTGGGGATGTACACTTTTAGGGGGGGGGGGGTGTCAAAAGTGTACGGTTTGTACGCTCGTGAACATTTTCAAAATTATGGACGGCCCCTAAAGAAAAATGTTGTTTGGATAATTCCTTATTCTGCAACAGCATGCAACGGACAGCCAGATACCATGGTGTATGGATATCTGCTTCCTGAAGAAAACGACGACCATGTTTTAATTTACTCATGAATGCTGACAAAACATTAGTTCACATAAGAAGTGGCACCTGAGAGTTATAAGAACTATCATGGACAACTAATAAAAGACAGAGCTGTTTCCCAGAAGAACTAGCTCCTGTTGCCTGTAGTTCTACCTCAGTATAGCCATGGTATGGTAACTGCTGTCCAGCCGCACATTATATCTTTAAAATAACATCAAGCGGATTCATCACTATATCAGACAGGTTGTTCTTGTAAAAACTTTCTGCAACAGTAGATACTGATGATCCAGTGTCCAACAAAGCTTTAGTGGAAATATTATTGATAATAACATCACTTTCATTTGGACTTCCCACTAAATGTGTATTATCCTGTTGCATAAAGTTGATAGGGCATCTTGGTCTGGACTCCACGGGTAGCCCCTCCCCATAGATTGCTTCCTATTTAAAGCATGTCGTCGAGAATGATCTAGTCTTACCCGACATCTGTGTTTGAGATGACCTACTTGTCCACATCTGAAGCAAACGGGTTCATCTCTAGGTTGATACCGTTCATTCAGCTGCTGTGGTTGTTGAAATCGATCACCTCGTCGTGGCTACTGAGGTCCGTGTTGACCATGGCTATTCTGCTGTGTTCGTGATGGTATCGTGTCAATTCGTGTCTGGACTTCTTCAGCTCAGCAACATCTGCAGTTAATTGTTTAAGTAAACCTTTGACTTCTTTAAAGGGACATCCCCGAGTTTGCTGCATTGTAAAATGTTTCCGACTAATAAAATATTTCTATGATTAAACTTACTTATTAAATATATTTCTTTTTAAAATATCAGTGTCTGTATATTCAATGTATTCCTGGTCGTCTTAATATTTGTAAGAAGCCAAAACTGGATTTTGTCTTCAAATAATTTCGTACGTACGAAAAAAGTAGTTTTGGGGAAATAAAATGAAATTTAACTTAGTACAAATATTAGAAAGATCAGAAACACGTTTAATATACAGCCACTAATATTTTATGCAGAAAAATATATTTGATATGTAATTACAGTCGTCAAAAGTCTCTGTTAGTCGATAACATCTTAAAAATTGCAGCAAACTCAGGAATGTCCCTTTAAGTTCAAAATCATCGGTATGTATTGCAGCTTTACTTACAGCTGAAGCCTTAACTGATTGTCTCTCAAGCATGTCTGCTTCCATTCTCCTGAATGCCCTAAGCAAGTCGCCAAAACTACCACCTTGATCGAAGGTGTATGCAGATTTGTCTCGTAGATCGTTCCTAAGTCCGGACCACAGCTGAGTGTGTAGCATGCCATCCTTTACTTCAGCTGCGATGTTACTCTGGGCTGATGCTCGGTTCAGCAACCCTTCCAGTCTACACGCCCATGAAGTGACATCTTCGCGTTCCTCTTGATGAACACTATAAAATACTGATAGCAGACTATGTCCTCTAACTACAGTACCAAACATGCATTCTAGCTTGGAAACCAACTGACTAACATCACAGTCGGGACATACACACATAACAGCAGTAGCTGCCTTACCACGTAAGGACTGCGGTACCGCCTTCAACAATACCTGGACGGAAACAGACTTGTCTTTCAAGAAGCAGTTATAATGATATTTCCAAACATCACAAGTAGTATCAAACCGTTTATCACCTGAAAAGACAGGTAATTTAGGTGGTTTATTTAGTGTAAGATATGTTGGAAAACTAGCAGGACCAGGCTTTGTTCCATGTTCTTCCTCTTTGGAATGCACATAATCGGACATCCACTCCACCAAGTCTTCAGCATTATTTGCTTTAGGCCAAGCATGCAATTTCTGAAATGCTGAAACAAGTTGTGTTATGTCTTGTTTAGTGGGTTAATCCATGACGAAAACCAATACTCAAATAAACAAAATATCTGAAAGTTTACAAATTATATATAAAAGTAGTATACCATATCAGCATGAAAAGTAACATTTACATATGATAATTCGCAATCAGGTACATGCTGAAACCAAATTATGAGTCAAATATTTATTTCTTGGGAAACATCCCCAAAATCAGGAACTTCTACTGAAAAATAAATGTATGTAACATTCATCGTTAAACTATTAGTACTGCATGTGCAAACAACCTAGCTAGAAAGAGAAGAATGAAATAAAGAACTAAGTAAATAAGAAGTATCAACCAGGAACCATATCAACAACTGAACTACCTATAATGTATGACACAATACCAATTAGATCAATATAATTAATATATAAGATTACATGACTAAGCTCTTTAATTATCTAAACTCTTAGTTTAATATTTAACTTTAAGTTTAACTACATTTCAACAGTCAGATATTCATTCAGTTGGCATAAACATATCAGTGGCTACAATTTACATCACATCATTTATATTAAAAAAAAAAAAGAAAAAAAAGAAAAAAAGAAGTTAACTTTGCTAGCACTTGAAAATAAATGAAATTAAATATATACCACACAAATGAAAACAAATAAAAAGGTATCAAACAAAATCGGAAGAATGTAAACCTAAAAGAGGGAAAACCCTCACTAAACAAACAAATAAAACAAATCAAATAAATAAACAAATAATATATATCAAAAGAAAAATTACTGGGACGTAAAAAACCAAAAAAACTAGAAAACAAAACAAATCAAAGGAATGTACCGGTACCTACAACATAAATATATATACAGAAGAATAAACGTGTACTTAGAGGAAACTACATCTACACAAACACAAATAAATATAAGGATACATAAGCGCTCAATATAGAGTCCAATGTTGTTGTGTGATCACAGTCTTTAAAATTAAATTAAAACTGCAACATTGCAAAGTCTTTGAAAATTGAAACCAAGGATACTCGTCATCCATCTTCTCACAAACAGTTGATGGGTTGGCAATCTTTTCTGTGGGTTGAGAATCTTTCCGGGGGATTGGCAATCTCTTCAGCGTCGTCAGTCACTCCACGTCCAGTGTGAGGATGGCGGAACCTAGTAACTCACATTTTCGTCAAAATTAAGTTGATACCAATTTTGTAGTTACTAGGTTACGTGCTTCATATTTACATACTTCTTACTGCAAATATCTCATTCATTTCCCGTGTATCAACCTGTCAAAACCTAGCAAGTGCTTTCATTTGGTATTTATGCCATGTCTAAACCTAGTAACTATTCCGGCCAATCAGATTAAAGCATTGGTCATTTGCATCGAAGATGGCAGCCCCCATGTCTGAAGTGGGACAGTGAGGCATCTATGTTTCTTTAAGCAAGTTAATCAAGTTATTTAGAAAGAATTACTTTTTGGTCAAGCAGGGGTGAAAGATTAGTGGCCCTGGCCTTAGAAAAAGTGAGGTGAGTGATTCTTCAGCTCGGATACTAATAATAACAGCGGCCGTCTGTGACAAATGTTTATTATTATTATTATTATTTTAGTTTGGGCGAAAAGGAAAACAAGTTGTGAAAACATTAAAAAAAAATTGTGTGTGCATTTAAATAAAAATATTTTAAAAATAAAAAAAGAACGAAATAACGATTTTTGAGCACGTAAGGTAGTAACTACAAAATTGGTGTCAACGTAATTTTGATGAAAATGTGAGTTACTAGGTTCTGTCAATGGATGCCAGACTTTCTTGTTTTATCTTTGTATCACTATGTTGTAGACAATATCTTACAGGTATCTCATTCAAAATAACAAATAAAGTAGCAGTGTTTTGACGATTTTGGCAAAAATGCGATATTTGACATTTTTCATAAAATTCACGAAATATATCCTCCTAAATTGACATAATTATTTTAATATGTTGCATGAATTCTTTGCTCATCACAAAGGAGCAATGATATACTACTAGGATGTAAGTACTTTGTGGCGTTTGTGGCCAACCCTGTCGACGCCAACATGGACCCTCGTCTGGCCAACCCTGTCGATGCCAACATGGACCCTCCTACAACCAACCCAGTCGACGGCAACATGGACTCTCCCCCAGCCAAGCCTGTCGACGATAACGTGGACCATCCTCTGGCCAACCATGTCGACGTTATAATGGACCCTCCTCCAGCCAACCCTGTCGACGCCAACGTGGACCCTCCTCCAGTCAACCCTGTCGACGCCAACATGGACCCTCCTCCAGTCAACCCTGTCGACGCCAACATGGACTCTCCTCCGGCCAAGCCTGTCGACGCCAACATGGACTCTCCTCCAGCCAAGCCTGTCGACGATAACATGGACTTTCCTTCAGCCAAGCCTGTCGACACTAACGTGGACCCTCCTCCAGTCAACCCTGTCGATGCCAACATGGACCCTCCTCCAGTCAACCCTGTCGACGCCAACATGGACCCTCCTCCAGTCAACCCTGTCGACGCCAACATGGACCATCCTCTGGCCAACGTCAAAGACGGTATAGACACACCTGAAGGTAAGCTATATTAACTTTTTCAGATCTATCTTCATAAGAACTGGTGTGTTTAATTTATTTAGAGATGAATGAAATACATATCCCCATCTCTTTGTAAACATGTCAACAACAGAAAATATCCATTCCACCAATGGTATTGCTGCATATTTCCAGGAATGTGGCAAAACATTATAAAATAAATATTAAACTAGATGTTACATGTCTCTATATCAATGTACGGTCATTATATATCCTAATGCCTACAATTTGTTGCGTTTCAGATAACCTTCACGATGGACCAAAACAGAAGCGTCCCAGGACAGCCCAGGAAAAGGCAGATGCATATAGAAACAAGTATCCCATGTTACCATCTTGTTCGTGCGTTAGAAAAAAATGCTACGAGAAGATTTCAGAGGAACACAGGGAACTGGTAAACAAAACATTCTGGGGACTCACGTTTTCTTCTAGAAGGGGCTGGTTTGATGCCCACATCAGAATATTGAATGTAAAACGGCGCACTGGGGATACTACAGATCCAAAACGTATGCATTCTCTTATTTACTCACTGCCCCGTGCTACAGGCGTGAACCTCAATGTGTGTAAAGAAATGTTTATTCATACACTTGGTCTAAAAACTAATGGTATGGTCTGGGAATTTGTACAAACAAAGGTTGGAAATGAACATTCTGCAGAAGCTGTTGCTCCAGTTAAAGACGGCAGAGGCCATCACCAAGCATGGAACAAAAAGAATAGAGATGTTATTAGGGATCACATCAATTCTTACCACCCGGTTGTCAGCCGTTACAAAATAGCACAAGCTCCACTAAGGCGGTACCTTGAGTCTGATCTTACCATAATAAGCATGTGGCGGGATTTCTGTGTAAAGCATCCAAAGATTTCTTTTCAATTGTAAGTGTTTGAATCGGAACGAATTACATTCGGTGAGCCATCCACAGACGAATGTGAATCTTGTCTGGCATACAAACAGCATCAGAAAGACATTGATACAAATCATGATACTTGTGAAATATGTGTAGCATCCCTTGAACATGAAAAACGGTACAGAAATGCCAGGGATGAGTACCAGATGGCAATTCCTGACGGGGTGTCTGCTTATGCAGTTGATATGCAAAAGGTAATTCTGTTACCGAAGCTATCAACTAAAGCAAGTTTCTCCGTGAGCCGGCTTGTGGTATTTAATGAAACCTTTGCGGGAATAGGGGCAGCTGGGCAGCCAGATTATGTCATCCTCTGGCATGAGGCAATATCTGGGAGAATGGCTTCTGATGTAGCCAGTACTTACATTAAATGTATAATTCTCGATTCATCACCAAAAATCATGTTTTGGGCCGATAACTGTGGAGGGCAAAACAAGAATTGGACTTTATTCACTGCCCTCGCTCATTGTATCAATACAGCTTGGGGCCCCGAAGAGGTCACTTTGAATATCTTCTAAAGGGCCACACGTACATGAAAGCCGATTCAATTCATGGTTCGATTGGAAAAAGGATGAAAGCAACTGAGAATATATATTCATTTGATGATTTCGTAGATATTTGCTTCAAATCTTCAAAAACTATCAGACCAATTCTTCTAAGTCACAAAGAATTCTTTGAGTTCAGTGGCCAGCAGCGAGCTCGAAGTGGCAAGAGAACACAGATGCCGCTGTTAGGCAAGCTGTGTGAGGTCAAGTTTGTTAAAGGTAAACGTAGCATGTTTTACAAAGAAGATTTTGAGGAGGAATACAAGGAAGCAGATTTTCTGAAGTCTAATTTCAATGTTATGGACCCCTTTCCAAAACGAAAGGAAGAACCTAGAGGCATCCCAGCTATTTAGTTGCACTGAGTTGCCTATTCTTAGTTTAATGATAGTTTTGTCTATGTGAGAGTTTTTTTGTTTAGGTCTTAGTGAGTTAACTGTGGGTTTAATATTATAATGCCAAGTGTTAAGTGTTTGGTCCCAGCTTTCCTGCCAGTTGTTAATGTAGTGGGTTTTTTTTGCTGTAGAAATAAGTTCTGTGATGCCTAGTGGAACTGATTTGATCATATTAATGTTAGTAATAGATAGTGCTGTTTTGGCTCCATAATCCGCTATTTCATTGCCAATTATCCCTACGTGAGCTGGGACCCATTCAAATGTTACTGAGAATTTAAGTTGATTGATTTCATTAAGTTCATTATGTATAACTGCTAAAATATCTGGTCTAGTAGAATGATTCGTCTGCAGTTATTAGATAGAGCTAAGACTATCTGGAAAAAAATATGCTTTTTGTATATTTTTTAGTTTTAATCCAAATAAGTGCTTCGAGAATGGCTGTCAGTTCTGCTGTATATACTGATAGGGTATCTGACAGCCTTGCATGTTTTACTAATTTAGCGTGCCTGGATATTTTTTCTTCTACTACAGCAAAGGCAACCCTGCCGTTATCTGGGTTTTTGGAGCCATCCGTTAAGATATGGATGTGCTTGGGATAGTTGTCATTGGCGCAAGCTTCGAACATGATTTTTTTTGAAAGGCGGGAAAGGAGTTTTATCTGTAGCTTGTTTAATTAGATAGGGTGTGTGGCAGTAGATAGGCTGATTGACATGGTAAGAGTGTCACGGGTGTAGTATCAATTCATATGTCTCTTTCTATTTTATTGACCTTAGTGGCAAAAGAGTCACCAAGGTTTCTGTTTGATTTAAAGGCGAGACCTGGGCCCGTGCTTATAAAGCTTAAAGTCTAGACTTTAATAAAGTCCAGACTTTAACGTAATGCTATTTGAATGGTGTTGCCATGACGTTAAAGTCTGGACTTTATTAAAGTCTAGACTTTAAGCTTTATAAGCACGGGGCCTGGTTTATATGCTACGGGCGTGAGTCCCTGTACTGTATGCTCAAGATTTAGAGAATGAATTTTGAGATGGTATTTAAGATGCTGAAGGTTTCCACGATATTCATGTGACATAATATTCAATTCTACTTCTAGACTTTGGCCACTGGTGTTTGGTGGTACTTTGGCTATTAGTCTTAGAGCTTGATTTTGTATTATATCTAATTTATGCAGCAAGTATGGAGAGGCGCAGTCTATTATGGAGAGTATGCATGCTTTGTATACCATAAGCATTGCCTCTGTTTGCGCTTCCCTAATGGTGCCTGAGATTGCTCTGAGATTTAGGGTTTTATTAGATATTTTAACTATGCCAAGAGTGTGAGCTCTAAAGGTTAGTTTTGAGTCAAAGGAATTTAAATTCATTTACTCTGGGTATTATTTTATTGCCTGATTTTAGTTGACATGTGTCTGGTTTTTTGGTTTTGCTAAATACCATGTACACTGTTTTTGTTTCCGAGAGTTAAAGGCCCCCGTCAAGGGCCCAATTGTTTAGTTTGTCCATATCTAGTTTAAAAAAAAAGAGCTGAAGTTTGTCTGCCTGTCCGCCATATGGCGCAGTCATCGGCAAATAAGGCTGTGTTTAGTGGGCGACGATTGCCCTGGCTTTTCATTGGCATTAAGTGCTTTAGTTATATCGTTAATAAATATGTTAAATAAGGTTGGTGAGAGGACCGAACTTTGTAGTATACTATTTAGAATATCAGTTTTATCTGAGTAGTGACCGTTGACTCTGACTGAAATTCCCCTGCGCGTGCTGTAACCTCACCGTGGTGCAGGGGTGTAACATTCTCTTTGAGAATGGCCAATACAGCACAAATTGAAGTTTAGAGTAAAATTCGGTGTCCGTAAAATTCTGTGATATTTGTATTTGTATTTTTGCACAGTTCTTTACACTATTTTTGTTTAAACCTTGAATTTTTATATTGATGTTGATCATCACTTTATTTATTTGCATTACCATAGTTTGACACCCAATAGCCGATGTATTTTTCGTGCTGGGGTGTCGTTAAACATTCATTCATTCATTCATTCATTCTGACTGAAATTGATCTGTTATGAATAAAGTTGTTAGTAAAATTAAACATATTTCCTTTAATTCCGTTATATTGGAGTTTGTTTAATAGGCCTTGGTGCCATACCATGTCAAAGGCTTTTTCTATGTCTATGAATATGGCAATTACTTTATGTGATTTTCTGAAAGCATCATTAATACTATTTTTGAAGTCTAACTATTTGATCGATGGTAGAGTGTTTAGATCTAAATCTACTTTGAGTATTAGCTATAAGGTTATTTTTGAGTAAGTAGTTATCGAGTCGTTTATTTATGAGACGTAAGCGTTATCGGTTTGTAACTACCTGGGAAGGAGTGGTCCTTATCCGCTTTAGGCAAGCTTAAGCATTGAGCATGTTCCATGCTTCGAGTATATGCTCCTTCCTCCTGATTTTGTTAAAGAGCGATAACACTACTTCAAGGGTTACGTCCGGCATATGTTTGAGTAGCGTATAACTAATTTTGTCTGGCCCTGTGGCTGTACTTGTTTTGGCTTTAAGAGCAGTTTTAAGTTCTGTTAAAGTTATTGGTTGATTGTATTCTAGATTATCATTATCTGGTTGTTTGGCGGTGGTAGGATGATTAGTGGGCAAAGAGTTAGACATTTTTAGTTTTTCTAAGAATTTTTTAAGATAATTTTCATTACTGCTATTTTTACTAAAGGTTGTACTAAGAAGGTCGGCCTTTTGTTTATTTAGAAATTGCTGTTTTATGTTTTTGAAAGACTGTGGAGTTGGCGCGTTGTCCTTGAATAGCTTTAACGTTTTTCCACATTTCACTGATAGTTGTTCTATTAATTTACTTACTTCATTTTTGGCTATTTTGTATTTAGTATGACCTGTTGTTGTTTTATAAAAAGAGTTTGCGCATCCTGTTGCGAAGACTGCATTTAGAGTTAATTTCATCCGTCCACCAGCTAACCGGTTTATTTTCATTACTGGTTTTAGTTTTGTTAATATTTTACTCTGCTACTTCTAATATTTTATTTGTTAAAATGTTGGTGGCGTCATCAATGTTTAGGTTGTCATCTAATTTAATATCCTGGCAGTCTTTGGTAAAGCCGGCCCAGTTGGCTTTTGTAAATTTAAATTTAGGGATGAAGATTTCTTCTTCTGAGAAAGTAATATTACATTTATAGCTGGTTAATATAGGAAGGTGGTCGCCATTAAGAGTGTCCATCGTTCCCCGTTGTGTATTGACTCCTATACTATTTGAAGTGATAGTTAGATCAATAGCTGAAGTACAATGTATCGGTATAGTTATCACAGATGTGAGTTATACTACCGTCGTTTAGGAAGACTAGGTTAGTATTATTATTGATGAATGTTTCAAGTGTATCTCCCTGTTGCTCTATGTATGTATATCCCCACAGGATATTATGCCAATTGAAGTCTCCTACTAAGATTAAATTATTGTTTTTATTGATAAGTTTATTGTAGTCCTCTAGGGTTAGTTTGCTGTGGGCGGCTCCAGGTGGGCTGTAAATATTAATGACGTCAATAGACATTTTATCATTCTGGATTGTAAGTTCTAAAACTTCAAGATTATTATTAGTTGATTGAGATTTAATTTCTAGATGAGGAATATTATTTTTGATTAGTGTGGCTAGTCCACCTCGGGTGTTTTCTCTATTTTTATAATAACTAGTATATCCTGAAAGTTTTAGATACTTTAGTTTCATTTTGTTTATTTCTGACGTCAGCTCCTAGCCATGTTTCCTGTAGGCAAGTAATATCTGGCTTGTTGTTGCTAGTGCTAATTTGTGGAATGAGCTCGGCGCCATGTCTCATTGAATGGAGGCCTTTAGCGTTCCATTGGAGAACACTAAGGCCATTTTTTGTATGTTATTTTGATTTGCGGGGGCGTATGGAGACTTGTCTCCCATAACGCAAGCCCGAAAGTAAGTTATAATATTTAAGTTTATTTTAGTTTAGTTATTAATTTTGAGCTGTTAATGTTAGTTTAAATTAGTGCTATCTCTGAGGTTAGGGTTTCAATAACTGTTTTTAATTGATTGACTTCTTGGTTGGTTGATGATTTGAGTTTTTCTGCATAAATGCAGTTTGCGGTGACTGGAGTTGCTGGCTTATTATTTATTTGTTTCTTAGATTTTGTGTAGGGGGTTTCCTGCGGATCGCTTTTTGGTAGTGATGGCACCGCGTATCAAGTGCCATATGGCGGCTTAAACAGGACACTGTATAGGCCTGGTGCATGGTGAGTTGCGTGAGCTTCTCTCGTGCTTTTGCCCACACCTGTGGCAGGTGGGGAGATCTTTGTGGTTGTGGCATTTTGCAGCACTGTGTCCCCATTGTTGGCAATGGCGACATTTGCTAGGTTTCCTTCAAATGGAATCAGCTGGTGTTTGCGGTCATTAGCTGAAATGGTGTGGTCGCTAGTTTGAGGCTTGGCATATATCTGAACATAACCGTTTGACCAAGTGGTCATCTCATATAACCCCAGTTGGGGGTTATTCTTTTGGAGAGTTGCTAAAGTAGTAGCCTCCGTTGGATAGAGTTTAATCAACCCATTGTTATTGGTGGGTGGGGTATGGGGGCACTGCCGGCCTAGTATGGGTGGTTTGCTCACACTGGAGCTGAGTTTGGGTTTTCTGAGTACCGAGTTTCGTGGGTACCTCTTTTTAAATGGTCCTGGTGTTTTGGGTGCGGGCCTATCGACTGCCTTGGGCGCTCCTACCGGTCCTTTATTGGTCTTAGCTTTTTTGGTTGGAGTTTGAGTATCTGTTTTGTTTTTAAGAAAGCTATTAGCTGTTGATTCCTTATTTTTATTATCTAGGCTCCTGTCTTTCCTTTTGTTTTTGTTTTTTTTACCTACAGGACGGAAGGGAGTGATGGTGATGGGTATAGTATGTCTCACCATGGTGGCAACCTTGCTTGGTGTGGCTGGTGGAGTGCCTTTAGTTGCCTCGCTACTATGGCCTGAGTGAGTGTTACCTGCTTTGGTTGTTGTTCTACTAACCGTTTCGGGTATAAAAACAAATGACACAAATCTTCATGATCTTTAATGTAAACTGGACACTGACTGGACAAAACTTACACATATTTATACAATTTACAATATGTAAAAATAATCCATATCAATGAATTCTGGAGATTTATCACAGTAATGAATGGATTTCAAAATTGGCTTCCACAATACATTAAAACTTAAATCCTTCCATTTTTCTAAACACGTAGGTAATTTGAACTTTTGAGCAATCAAAAAAGATAATATATTAATTTAACAGTGAATTTACTTGAATTTATTATTTCATTATTATAAATAAAACATAAATCTTTTTAAATAAAGAGACATTTTTATTCTCACTAATAATAACTGTTTTCCATTCACCTGAAAGCGAGTTTAAAATAACATTATAAGCAGAAGAAATATTTGCTTTGGTTACATCAGGACATTTTTCCTGAATAATTTCTACAACAGCAGAAACAGGAAAAAACCCTGGTATAACTTCATAAACAATATCAGCCACAGTGTCTATATCACGTTCAATAAAAACTAAATAATAACAATTTATCTTTATACTTAATATAAGGATTATCAAAAAGTGGCTGAGATAATAATATTTCACCTAAATCCATGGCAAAATGACGTTCACCTTTAGTGACCGAGTCCCATGCTGACAACACCTCAGCATAAAAAGGGTTAATAGCTACTAGTGAATATTCATAAAAACTATATTGAAAATGTTATCAAATAAATTCATATTCATATATTTTGCAAGAAATTCAGACATTGTATGTTTCCAAACAGCTTTAAAATCATGATCAAAATATGTTTTAGCATCTTAACACGAAAAGCAACCTTTTTAAAAGAAACATCTTGTATATTTAATCCACCCAATATTTTATTCCCAATAATTGTAGAATATTTTATTAATTGTGTTTTACAGTCCCACGTAAATTTACAAAACAACATCTGAATTTTTATTTTATTTTTTTTACACATTTTTTGGAAAATGAATAGTACTTATCATATACCACAATCTAGAAGATAAAATAGTATTTCACACCATAGCTTTTCCATTTAAAGTAAGCTTCCTTTTACCCCAAAGATTAATTCAATCTTTCACATATTTTCTAATTTGGGCTGTCCTATAATACCCGTAACTGAATAAAACCGGATTATCCAAATATCTCTCCTAACTGTATATCTATTAGATCTCTCTGTATCGGGCCCCTGCGTGTGCTGTAACCTCACCGTGGTGCAGGGGTGTAACATTCTCTTTGAAAATGACCAATACAGCACAAAATTGAAGTTTTTAGTAAAATTCAGTATCCGTAAAATTCTGTGATATTTGTGCTTTTGCACAGTTATTTACACTGTTTTTGTTTAAACCTTGAATTTTTATATTGATGTTGATCATCACTTTATTTATTTGCATTACCATAGTCTGACACCCAATAGCCGATGTATTTGTCGTGCTGGGGTGTCGTTAAACATTCATTCATTCATTCATTCATTCATTCATTCATTCTGTATCAGGCAGTCTAATACCCGAGTGGCTCGGCTCTAAGTTTAATCAGAGAAAAGATCTTATATAAATATATATATATGTAGCACGTTTAGTTCACTAGAAAACACAACAAAACACAATACACTTTGAAATCTGTATTAACACTGCGCTGACAAATGTACTTGCCGCAGTAGTTAATTAACAACAACAATATAATAACAACCCAGAGCTAATGACTTAATTAGTTAATCACTAGGTGTCTAGTTTACACAATATTCTAATCACTTCACGGTGATACAATCCACACGCGTGTGATAATTGAGAAACGCTGCCAGGGGAACTTAATTAATAAAGGAATTACAACTCTATTCCTAACTGGTTAATTTTTAATTAACCCTTAAATACTCATTCAGTAACCTTGTAATACAGAATTAATACTGGTACCTATCAAAATAAAGACAATAACATACAGTTTACCTAGGTCCTCTAGGATGACCGGCTAAACTTTATCTTTTTAGAACAGTGAAGCCTACAATTTACTTCGTCAGAGCCGGAGACACTGTCTAAATAATATTGGTATAATACAGTATTAAAATATTTAAAGTCACATCAATCACATCAAGGTTATACAACAGAGCAGAAATATATATTTACCAGTCCAGACGGACAAACGTTCCCCGGGAGCTTTCCAATGTTTCTCCCCGATATCTCTAAAATCCTATCTATTTATTCAAACATCTCAGAGACAGCTAATATCGCCTGGAGGCACAACGCGGTACCTCACCTATCATATTGCCACAACTCCCAGAGACGATATTTTTTTCTTAGATGGTCAGACTTACTGTTGCCATTTCGCTAGCAATACCCCGATCGTAAACCGAACTACCGAAGGTATTACGTAACTACTGGCCACATGGCCTCCACATCTGGTCTAAGTGCATATTGGGACTGCACACGGCCCTCTAAAACAATTAACATCGCCACAGGCGAAAAGATGAGAGCATGTTCCGTCACATGGGCCTAAATATATACTAAGAATTTTAACACAATCTGTACTGATAGACACAGGAATATTAAAAGATAAATCATTAGATATAGCCTTGCCAGTACAGACTACTTCTGACTTATCAATATTGACCTTTGCACCAGTAACAAGACAAAAAACTATTACCAGTGTTAAAAACAGCCTCAGCAGACTGAGTATCCCTAACTGTAATAGTAGTATCATCAGCATGCTCAAATAATAAAGAATTAAATGCATTTGTTCTTCTAATTCCATCATTACTATGTCTATTCTTAAAGGGAGATTCCTTTGCTGCATTGTAAGATGTTTCCGACTAATGAAATATGTTTTACGATTAAACTTGCATATTAAATATATTTTCTTGTTTAGAATACCAGGGTCTGTATATTCAATGTGTTTCTGGTCGTCTTAATATTTGTAAGAAGCCCAAACTGGATTTTGTTTTCAAATAATTTCGTACGTACGAAAAAATATATTTTAGGAAATAAAATGAAATTTAACCTAGTAAAAATATTAGAACGATCAGAAACAGTTTAGTATACAGCCATAAATATTTTATACAGAAATATATATTTGATATGTAATTACAATCGTTAAAACGTCTCAATTAGTCAATAACCTCTTTAAAATTGCAGTAAACTCAGGAATGTCCCTTTAATTAAATTATTTAAAGGTTCTGCTACAATAACATAAAGCATCATAGAAATTGGACACCCTTGCCTAACGCCTCTAGTTGTAGAAAAGAAAGGTGTTAAATGTCCATTAATTTTAACACAACTTTTTATATCAGAATAAAGTACTTTAATCCATGATATAAATTTATTTCCAAAATTAAATTGTTTTAAAACTTTTACTATAAAGCTGTGTGAAACTCTATCAAAAGCTGTTGGTTTTTTTAGTAAATTTTAATAATAAAACCTTCATCGTTATTTAACTCAACTAAATCTATAACATCCCGCACTGATATAATATTACCTGCAATATCCCTTCCTGGAACACAACAAGTTTGTTATGGGGAAATAATCGATGACATAACTTGTTTAAGCCGATTAGCTAAGACTCTTGAACTAATTTTATAATCAACATTCAAAAGACTTATTGGTCCATCTTAACGCAGATCCCACAGTTCGCTTTCATAGGAGCCAGCGAGGTGTTCGCCAGTATTTCAGGTATAGTGTACTAGCAGCCAACATTGGACGTTTGTAGTCGGCATATCAAACACAAGTATATAGTCAGCATGTTAAGTATTTAATCGGTATTTCAGATATGTAGTCAACATTTTAATTATATAGTCAGCATTTCAAGTTTGTAATCAGCATTTCAGGTATGTAATCGGTGTTTCACGCATGAAGTCAACATTTTAATTATATAGTCAGCATTTCGAGTATGTAATCGGTATTTTAGGTATTGTAGATCCTAAAATTAACGCGTCTTTAAATTAATGCGAGCGACGGGGTGAAGACTAAAATGCGACATTAAACCCATTCATGCCCGATGGATCGTGTCTGCTTTTGACAGGGTGGACAAAGACCCTGCAATCGTCACACGTGGCTGACATCTTGCTGGACTATTGGACACTTAGTCTGTCTCGTCTACGATGAATTGTGCTCAAGTTGTTTTATAAATGTATTTTAATCTTTGTTTTCATAGCACATAACTTGCTGGACTATTCGACAGTTAGTCTGTCTCGCCTACAATAAATTGTTTTCCAGTTCTGTTTTATAAATATATTAGAATTTTAATCTTTGTTTTTGTTTCAATAATGTGGGAAACATATACGAAACATGGAAATAAATGCGTAATATTATTAATGCGAATAACACAGACTGGAATGTTTCGCCTTAATATTATGATCGCATTAATATCAGGATCTACAGTATGTAATGAACATTTCAAGTATATAGTCAGGAGAGGACAATATTTCAAAATATTAGTTAACCAGAATCTGAAAGGCAAAAGGCAAAAGGCAAAGGTAATCCATGGTCTATATATAGGACATCCTTTAGTGGTCAATACATTCTTCCTGCACCGCCACAAAGAGGACTGCCACTTTCAGACTAGATTATTAAAACAAAATTAACACATACCAGAGCTCACTGGATAGATAGACAGACAGATAGACAAACAAACAGACGAATTCTACAATAATTCAGCAATAAAAGTGCTATTAAAAGACAATCAGAAATATAAAAATGTATTGTATTTACAAGAAATAAAACTAAAAACCATAAATTATGTATATGCCTATATGTATGAAAATTTTGGCGATGTAATAAAATACGATAACAACTTTTGGCTGTAATTTTAACAATAACCGAGTGGCTTAAAAGTAATGACATTTTTTAAAATCTATCTTTATCTAAAAGGTTATTTAAGTATACTACAGTAGCTTCTATCTTTAAAAGATCTACTCTAATATCACCATAAGAAGACAGTGAATAAGAACATGTTCTTCAGATTCTATATACTGAAGACAGTTAATACAGGTTGTTTTGTAAATATCCGAATGTTTATATTTACCAGTTTTTAACCTTTCTAACAAAACTTTAATAGGCGTAGTAACATAAAATTAAGTAGTAAAATCATGTTAAAACGTTCTGGAATAAATATATGCTAGTAATGACAAGCACTCATGAACCACTCCCCTGCGTGTGCATTAACCTCATCGTGGTGCAGGGGTGAACATTCTTTTATAGAATGGCCAATAAATGCACAAGTCCTCGTATGAGGCACCTTGTTGGCCGTGAGGTGCATCCCGTAATGCTGGATGATGGGATCCTGGTGGTTGAGTTGGGTGCATATCTGCGGGTATGTTTTCTGGCAACACACCACTTTGGCCTGGAGTTCAGCCAGACGGGTGGTCAGGTAGGCCCGACCTGATCAATCGGCTGGCCATGTCAAGCTCAAGAGCAAACAACCTTTGTTTCTTTCATCTAGCCAAGAGCAAGCATTGTTTAATTTACCATGTGTATTTGTTGCTCTTGGGGCGGTGGCTAGGGTCAATTGGGTGATTTATTGTTTGTATATTGCCCAAGTATATCAATCATGTATCCCTGGCATGGCTGTCTGCTGGTTATCCGCAGCACCATGTCCCCTTTGTTGGACTCGGTGGTGGGTGGGGGCATGGTTGATGAACATTTGAATTATTAATATGGATAACATCCAAAATTTAATTCCAAATTCTGATGGGACCCTGAAAATGGTCCACACCGAAGTTTCGGACTTCTTGTCTTCGGACGAGGAGTCCATGGCATCAAGAACAAATGTGAAGAAATCACTTTGGATTTGGCCAAGGTTTCTTGTCATCAGTTCTACTGATGATGGGGCCTTGAATTAATTATCCCCGTTTGCCATTCAAAAGGCAATTGTTGGCTTGGCTGGTGAGCCTAAATCAGTAAAAAAAATAAAGAATGGACTATTGGTTGAATGTTCAACCGAAAAACACTCAACTTGTCTTCTCAAGTCTACAGTTTTTTGTACCTTATCCATTAAGGTCACTCCGTTTACCTCCCCTAACTCGTCTAAGGGAGTGGTCAGATGCAGGGATCTGGAAGGAGTTAGTGAGGATGAGATATGCCAAAATCTATGTTCGCAGGGTGTTACTGCTGTGAGGAGGATGAAGGTTCGTCGGAGCAATGAATTGTTACCGACGAATACTTTTATCCTAACATTTAACATCCCTACCCTTCCCCAATCTGTCAAGGCTGGTTACCTTAGTATTCCTGTTGAACCCTTTATTCCAAACCCCTTGCGTTGCTTCAAATGCCAGAGGTTTAGCCATGGTCAGAACACGTGTCGTGGGAAACTTACATGTGGCCGATGTGGTCTTTTTGACCATGATAGCAAGACGTGTACAAACGATATATTTTGTCTTAACTGCAAGGGAAACCACTGTGCATACTCGCGAGAGTGTCCACGGTGGAAACTAGAAAAACGGGTTCAGCAGGTAAAGGTACAAAATAAGTTATCCTTCATGGATGCCAGGAGGTTCGTGGAAACAGCAAAACCAACAGTGGTTGGCAAGTCATATGCAGCTGCAGTTGCTGCCAAAGTCGCCACTAAAAGTGTTGCAGTTAACACAGAATTAACCTGGCATTGTGATGATGCCAAATAAAAAAAACTGTCTGACATTGAGAAGGTTCAAAAACAGGTGCACAAAGCATCACAAAAAAACAAAGTTACTCCCCAGCACAAAGAAATGGAAACCCAAGTGTCATTGGATGATACAATCCACCAAATAGGTCGAGCACTAGTCTCCCTAAGATAGGTAATGACACAAAGAAAACAAAAGAAGTACTTTCAGGTCGGCTGAAAAAGATCGAACTGCGTTCGGTCCCGATCAGCAATATGTACGAAACTTTGGCTGATATTGGTGATGATGATATGGAGGTTTCATCTCCAGATCATTGCCGATCACAAAGACCACCAGCAAAGCCAAAGATAAAGCCCATACTTCCTCCCGATGGAAAATAAACTCATCCAATGGAACTGCCGTGGGCTTAGGCCCAATTTTGATGAATTAAGTCTTTTAAGTCAAAAACATAATCCTCTTGCAGTGTGTCTTCAGGAAACGTTCTTGAAGGACACTGATCATATTACTATGAGAGGATTTAACCTCTATCATAAATTTCAAGAAACTGAAAATAGAGAATCTGGGGGTGTTTCCATTCTTGTTAATGAAAACACTCCTCAGAGTATAGTAGCATTAATTACAAATTTACAAGCTGTGGCTGTAAAGGTCACGGCTCATAAAACTATAACTCTGTGTTCGGTTTACTTGCCAGCTCGAAACCATTTTAGTTTTCATCCTAGGGACTTTCAATGTCTTATTGATCAGCTCCCTACTCCCTTTATTATTATTGGAGATTTTAATGGTCACCACACTTTGTGGGGATGTGAGGATGTAAATATTAGAGGTAAACAATTCGAAGACTTAATTCTCAAAAATGACTTACTTTTCTTCAATGATAAAAGTCATACATATTTTCATTCTGCAAGTGGTTCTTTCACTTCTATAGATTTAACCCTTTGTCGTCCTTCACTTTTTCTTGATTTCTCCTGGAAAGTTGGTTCAGACCTTTGTGGTAGTGACTACTTTCCCATTATTTTGGAGAATGATGGACCACCATCACTTGAAAGGGTTCAAAGGTGGAAGTTGGCGAAGGCAAATTGGGGTCAGTTTCAGCATCTGTGCAGCACTCGTCTGCAACAATTTGCCATTACTGCTGCTGCTGATCCCATGTCTTTGTTCACTTCCATCTTGAAGGACATTGCAGATGAAACTATTCCTAAGACTTCGGCAGTGCCAAAGCGTTTCAATAAACCATGGTTTAATGATACGTGCAAAAATGCATTCAAAGAGCAAAACAGGTTGCTTGAGCGGTTCAAACGTGAACCTACAGCAGACAACCTGGATGCATTTCGTATTGCTAGGGCTAAGACTCGAAGAGAGATTAGACAGAGTAAGAAATCATCTTGGAGAACTTTTGTCTCCAAGTTGAATTCACAAACATCAGTAAAATCTGTCTGGAATAGGATCCGTAAAATCAAAGGTAAAGATTCCAGTGATTACAGTTCATCATTTGTCTGTCAATGACACGGATGTCACTTCTCATCGTGACATTGCCAATGCATTGGCAGACAATTTTTCTCATAACTCATCTTCTGCTTTCAGTACAGATGCCTTTACATCTGTCCGAACTAAAACTGAAAAGCAGTCCATTAATTTTTCATCCGAAAATGCTGAAGTGTACAACAGGCATTTCTCTACGGAGGAATTGCAGGATGCTCTTCTTGGAGCCCATGATACTTCAGTAGGAGCGGATGAAATTCATTATCAGTTATTAAAACATTTACCTGAATCATCTTTGATGGTTCTTTTGAATATTTTTAATAACATCTGGATTTCTGGAGACTTTCCTTCTGATTGGAGGAAAGCTATTATTATTCCTATTCCTTAGCCTGGTAAGGATCCAACCAATCCTACTAGTTGTCGCCCTATCGCTTTGACAAGTTGCATTTGTAAAACCATGGAACGCATGATCAATCGTAGACTTGTCTGGTATCTTGAATCTCACAAATTGCTCACTAACGTGTAATGTGGGTTCAGATCTAGACGTAGCACGGTTGATCATCTTGTTAGATTTGAAACGTTTTGTAGGGAAGCTTTCATTCATAATCAGCACTTGGTTTCAGTGTTTTTTGATTTGGAGAAGGCTTACGATACCACGTGGAAGTATGGGATTTTAAACGACCTCCATGGCATGGGCCTGAGAGGTCGACTTCCTGTTTTTATTTCACAATTTTTAAAAGATAGATCGGGTGGGGTCGACATTGTCCGACATTCACCCACAGGAGATGGGTGTGCCTCAAGGTAGTATCCTGTCTGTTACTTTATTTTCTGTGAAAATTAACAGCATCTCCCAGTGTTTAACACCTGGTGTGGATTGCTCGTTATATGTCGATGATTTTCAGATTTGTTACAGATCGTCCAATATGAGTATCATTGAACGTAAGTTGCAGCTTTGTTTGAATAAACTTCATCAATGGGCAACTGACAATGGATTTAGATTCTCAAAGGCAAAAACGGTTTGTATGCATATCTGCCAGAAAAGAGGTCTCCACTTAGATCCACAGTTGTTTCTGGACAAAAATCCAATTCCAGTTGTGGAGGAGACTAAATTTCTGGGGGTTATATTTGACAGGAAACTATCTTTTGTGCCCCATCTCAAATATGTTAAAAAGAAGGGCTTGAAAGCTCTCAATATTTTAAAAGTTATTGGTAATACGGAATGGGGAGCAGACCGCAAGGTTATGCTCCGTCTGTATAGATCTCTTGTGAGGTCTAAACTTGATTATGGATGCATTGTGTATGGGTCGGCACGCAAGTCTTACTTGCAGATGCTAGATCCTATACACAATCAGGGACTTAGTCTTTGTCTTGGTGCATTTAGAACATCTCCTGTAGAGAGCTTGTACGTTGATGCACACGAACCTTGTTTGGGTGCTAGACGTGCCAAGCTTTCTCTGCAGTATGCTGCCAAGATTAAATCTTTACCAAAACATCCAGCACATGATGCGGTGTTTGACAACAAATATGTGAAGTTGTTTGATGCAAGGCTAAATGCTATTCGTACATTTGGTCTTCGCATTAATCCTTTTTTGTCGCTTTCCAACATTGATTTAAATGACACTATGGAAACTCCTTCATATTTTGTTTTACCACCTTGGTGTCTTACACCACCTAAAATTGTATTTGATCTGGCGCATCTGAAGAAAGATCGCACCGATGCTGTTATTTATAAACAGTTTTTCATGGAAATTCAAGACAAGTACCGTGATTACATTCCTGTGTATACAGATGGATCACGGGATGGAAATTCTGTGGCTTGTGCTACAGTTTTTCCATCAGACACAATACTTTCCATGCGACTGCCTGACTCAGCATCAATCTTTAGTGCTGAAGTTTGGGCAGTCATTAAAGTCTTAGAAGAAATCAAAGATTCAATAGCATCCAAATTTATTATTTTTACAGACTCACTTTCGTGTCTCCAAGCTTTACGTAATATGAAGCTGGACCATCCCTTAATTGGGATGGTGATACGAAAGTGTGTCTTTTTATCTATTGCCAATAAAGACATTGTATTTTGTTGGGTACCCAGCCATGTTGGCATCAGGGGTAATGAAAAGGCAGATTCAGCTGCCAAGTCTGCTTTGGATTTGCCTCATGCCAGGGTTGGTGTGCCTTATACTGATTTTAAACCTAACATCAACCAATTTATCTTTTCGATTTGGCAACGTGATTGGGACGGTGAGGTTGCAAACAAGCTTCATGCTATCAAGCCAGTCTTAGGAGAGTGGCAGTCCTCCTATAGACAGTGCAGGAAGGATGAAATAGTCTTGTGTCGTTCCCGCATCGGGCATACATATTTAACCCATTCATTTATCTTAAAGAAAGATCCTCCACCTCAGTGCGAGTACTGTCAGTGTCTTCTGACTGTGCGAGACAATTTGGTGGAGTGTACCCATCTGAAAGCAATTCGAAAAGATATATTTGGACTACGAACTGTGATGGAATCCTTTCGATTCCATCCAGAACTTATTTTACAATTTTTACGTGATACTGAATTTTATTCAAAAATTTAATTATATCTATCTGTGTTATTTGTACTTTTACACAGTCCTTTACACTGTGTTTTTATTTAATTGTTGAATTTTTATATTGATGATGATCATCACACTTTTCTTGCATTTTACCATAGTTTGACATCCAATAGCCGATGTATTTTTCGTGCTGGGGTGTCGTTAAACATTCATTCATTCATTCATTCATTCATTCCGAAAATGCTGAAGTGTACAACAGGCATTTCTCTATGGAGGAATTGCAGGATGCTCTTCTTAGAGCCCATGATACTTCAGTAGGACCAGATGAAATTCATTATCAGTTATTAAAACATTTACCTGAATCATCTTTGATGGTTCTTTTGAATATTTTTAATAACATCTGGATTTCTGGAGACTTTCCTTCTGATTGGAGGAAAGCTATTATTATTCCTATTCCCAAGCCTGGTAAGGATCCAACCAATCCTACTAGTTATCGCCCTATCGCTTTGACAAGTTGTCAAGTCCACCACTTCATCTAAAACGCTGAAAAGGTATCCACAAGTTCAAAATATGGAATAGCATCAGCCATCATGTTAGTAGATGTAGCCTCTAAATGTCCACCATAAAACCTTTTGAATGCTCTCAGTCTCTGAGCAACATGACCCTGATGGAACAAGTTCTGTGCCACACTGTATCCTAGAAGTTGGTATTTAGATACCGAACCGATTGTTCGGTTATGTGAATTATATTTACATAACCGGCGAGTTACAGTTTGACTATTGATATTCTGCGCTTCAAAAGTGCATACATCAGTCTAGAACAGGACACAATACATTGATTTTTGGAATACATAGATAGATAGATAGAGATAGAGTTCTGCATTTAAGATATGTAATCAACATTTCAAGTATGTGATCAGCATTTGAGGTATATCGTCAGCATTTCAGGGATTCCGTGGGGCTGAATATAGGCCCCTTCCCATAACAAAGGGGCACTGACAATTCTCAATTTTTATGCTAGGGGCAAGTCTTTCCAATTCCATTCCATTATGTCTTTTCTAATAATTTAATTCAACAAAGGTGTTCTGCATCATTCAGTGGCCTGAAAACATACCCCCAAGTATGAATTACTGGCGCTAATATTCCCAATCCCATCAGACATGGGACCATAGCTGGCCAAACATCCTGGATAAAACCCTGCATTTGAAATATGCTTCTGCATTAAGGTATATGCATTTAAAGTATGAAAGCAGCATTTCATGTCTATACGCATTTTATAAATGACTAAAATCTTCGTCAAAGGTTCAGTGGATGGATGAATCAATAGACTAATGATCCAGTGAAAGATTTGTCGGTTTTTCACACATGTTATTTAATTTCCGTCACCGGCCTCGGTGGTGTCGTGGTTAAGGCTGGTAGGTACTGGGTTTTACGACCCAATGGGTAGGTGTAAGACCACTACACACTCTTTGTACCTCACTAACCACTAACAACTAACCCACTGCCCTGGGCAGACAGCCCAGATAGTTGAGATATGTGCACAGGACAGCGTGCTTTAACCGCAATTGGATATAAGCACGAATATAAGTTGAAATGAAACAAAACTAGTTACCGTTGATTGTTTATTTGAGGATTGTTTAACATTGTCTCAGTATTTACGGCATCTCGAGGGACCTGCGATCTAAACCTACTGTATGTCTACACGTGATGGTTCAGGCATCTCAAGGGACCTGCCCTAGCGTGTGCATTAACCTCACCGTGGTGCAGGGGTGAACATTCTTTTATAGAATGGCCAATAAATGCACAACTCCTCATATGAGGCGCCTTGTTTGCCATGAGGTGCGACCCGTGAAGTGAATGATGGGATCCTGGTGGTTGAGTTATAGTTAATATCTGCAACCGAGTATATTGTCATTGACAATACACCACTTTGGCCCGGAGTTCATGTAGACGGGAGGTCAGGAAGGCCCGACCTGATCAATCGGCTAGTCACGCCAAGCTCGAGAGCAAACAATCTTTGTTTTGTTTATATAGTTAAGAACAAACACTGTTTGATTTACCATTTGTATTTGTTGCTCTAGGGGCGGTGGCTTGGGTTAGTTCGGTTAGTTGGGTGATTTATTGTGTATTTATTGCCCAAGTGTGTCAACCATGTATCCCTGGCATGATTGTCTGGTGGTTATCCGAAGCGTCATGTTCCCTTGTTGGACTCCGTGGTGGGTGGTGGCATGATTGATGAATCACATGACCCGAATTGTGGTCATTCAAAAAACACTCTAATTTCAGATGGGACCCTGAAAAGGGTCCACACCGAAGTTTCGGACTCTTCTTCATCTGATGAAGAGTCCACGACTATATCGACTTTGAAGAAATTGAAAGTGGTTTCTTCTCTAGCTTGGCCAAGGCTCCTTGTCATTGAATCTTCAGATAACGGAGCCTTGAAAAAATTGTCACCTTTTGCTGTACAAAAGGGTCGAGAGGCTTGGCCAGTGAACCGAAAAGCGTCAAAAGGCTTCGAAATGGTTCATTGCTAGTGGAATGCTCTGCAGAGAGTCATTCAAAATGCCTTTTGAAATCAAAGATGTTGTGCAATATTAAAATCAAGGTAAGTGCACATTCATCCCTGAATTCATCGAAGGGTGTCATTTTCTCATAATTCATCTCCTACTTTCAGTACAGATGCTTTTACATCTGTTAGAACTAAAGCTGAAAAGCAGTCCATTAATTTTTCATCTGAAAATGTTCAAGTGTACAACAGGAGTTTCTCTATGGAGGAATTGTAGGATGCTCTTCGTAGAGCCCATGATACTTCAGTAGGACCAGATGAAATTCATTATCAGTTATTGAAACATTTACCTGAATCATCTTTGATGGTTCTTTTGAATATTTTTAATAACATCTGGATTTGTGGAGACTTTCCTTCTGATTGGAGGAAAGCAATTATTATTCCTATTCCCAAGCCTGGTAAGGATCCAACTAATCCTACTAGTTATCGCCCTATCGCTTTGACAAGCTGCATTTGTAAAACCATGGAACACATGATCAATCGTAGACTTGTCTGGTATCTTGAATCTCACACATTGCTTACTAGCATGCAATGTGGGTTCAGATCTAGATAGATTTGAAACGTTTTGTAGGCAAGCTTTCATCCAGAATCAGCACTTGGTTTCAGTGTTTTTTGATTCGGAGAAGGCTTACGATACCACGTATGGGATTTTAAACGACCTCCATGGCATGGGCCAATTTTTAAGAGATAGATCTTTTAAAGTCCGGGTGGGGTCAGCTTTGTCTGATGTTCACCCACAAGAGATGGGTGTGCCTCAAGGTAGCATCCTGTCTGTAACTTTATTTTCTGTGAAAATTAACAGCATCTCTCAGTGTTTAACACCTGGTGTGGATTGCTCGTTATATGTCGATGATTTTCAGATTTGCTATAGATCGTCCAATATGAGTATCATTAAACGTAAGTTGCAGCTTTGTTTGAATAAACTTCATCAATGGGCAACTGACAATGGCTTTAGATTCTCAAAGGCAAAAACGGTTTGTATGCATATCTGCCAGAAAAGAGGTTTCCACTTAGATCCACAGTTGTTTTTGGACAAAAATCCAATTCCAGTTGTGGAGGAGACTAAATTTCTGGGGGTTATATTTGACAGGAAGCTATCTTTTGTGCCCCATCTTAAATATGTTAAAAAGAAGGGCTTGAAAGCTCTTAATATTTTAAAAGTTATTGGTAATACGGAATTGGGAGCAGACCGCAAGGTTATGCTCCGTCTGTATAGATCTCTTGTGAGGTCTAAACTTGATTATGGATGCATTGTGTATGGGTCGGCACGCAAGTCTTACTTGCAGATGCTAGATCCTATATACAATCAGGGACTTAGGCTTTGTCTTGGTGCATTTAGAACATCTCCTGTAGAGAGCTTGTACGTTGATGCACACGAACCTTATTTGGGTGCTAGACGTGCCAAGCTTTCTCTACAGTATGCTGCCAAGATTAAATCTTTACCAACACATCCAGCTCATGATGCGGTGTTTGACAACAAGTATATGAAGTTGTTTGATGCAAGGCTAAATGCTATTCGTACATTTGGTCTTCGCATTAAGCGTTTTTTGTCGCTTTCCAATATTGATTTAACTGACACTTTGGAAACTCCTTCATATTTTGTTTTACCACCATGGTGTATTACACCACCTAAAATTGTGTTGGATCTTTCACATCTGAAGAAAGATCGTACAGATGCTGTTGTTTATAAACCGTTTTTCATGGAAATTCAGGGCAAGTACCGTGATTACATTCCTGTGTATACAGATGGATCACGGGATGGGAATTCTGTGGCTTGTGCTACAGTTTTTTCCATCAGACACAATACTTTCCATGCGACTGCTTGACTCGGCATCGATCTTTAGTGCTGAAGTTTGGGCAGTCATTAAAGCCTTAGAAGAAATAAAGGATTCTAACGCATCGAAATTTATTATTTTTACTGGTTCAGTTTCGTGTCTCCAAGCTTTACATAATATGAAGCTGGAATATCCCTTAATTGGGATGGTGATACGAAAGTGTGTCTTTTTATCTATTGCCAATAAAGACATTGTATTTTGTTGGGTACCCAGCCATGTTGGCATCCAGGGGTAATGAAAAGGCAGATTCAGCTGCCAAGTCTGCTTTGGATTTGCCTCATGCCAGAGTTGTGTACCTTATACTGATTTTAAATATTGTATCAACCAATTTATCTTTTCGACTTGGCAACGTGATTGGGATGGTGAGGTTGCGAACAAGTTTCATGCTATCAAGCCAGTCTTGGGAGAGTGGCAGTCCTCCTATAGACAGTGCAGGAAGGATGAAATAGTCTTGTGTCGTGCCCGCATCGGTCATTTACTTAACCCATTCATTTATCTTGAAGAAAGATCCCCCACCTCAGTGTGAGCACTGCCAGTGTCTTCTGACTGTGCGACACATTTTGGTGGAGTGTAAGCAGTTGTCAGCAACTCGAAAAGATATATTTGGACAAAGAAATGTGATGGAATCATTTCGATTCCATCCATAACTTTTATTGCAGTTTTTACGTGATACTGAATTTTATTCTAAATTTTAATTATATCTATCTGTGATATTTGTATTTTTACACAGTCCTTTACACTGTGTTTTTTATTTAACTGTTGAATTTTTATATTGATGTTGATCATCACTTTAGTTTTGCATTAACCATAGTTTGACACCCAATAGCCGGCCCCTGCGTGTGCTATAACCTCAACGTGGTGCAGGGGTGTAACATTCTCTTTGAGAATGGCCAATACAGCACAAAATTGAAGTTTTGAGTAAAATTCAGTATCCGTAAAATTCTGTGATATTTGTGTTTTTGCAGTTCTTTACACTGTTTTTGTTTAAGTCTTGAATTTTTATATTGATGTTGATCATCACTTTATTTATTTGCATTACCATAGTTTGACACCCAATAGCCGATGTATTTTTCGTGCTGGGGTGTCGTTAAACATTCATTCATTCATTCATTCAGACATCTCCAGGGACTTGCGATCTAAACCTACTGTATATCTACACGTGATGTTTCAGGCATCTCGAGGGACATGCGATCTAAACCTACTGTATGTCTACACGTGATGTTTCAGGCATCTCGAGGGACCTGCGATCTAAACCTACTGTATGTCTACACGTGATGTTTCAGGCATCTCGAGGGACCTGCGATCTAAACCTACTGTATGTCTACATGTGATGTTTCAGTCATCTCGAGAGACCTGCGATCTAAACCTACTGTATGTCTACATGTGATGTTTCATGTTTGGAGTGTGTGTCATATATTAGGAACAAGAATTGTGTTTTTATTCCTAATATATGGCATTGACGATTCCGAAACACATGAGCGTAATTTATTAATCTCTTTATCTCAAACTTAACGCAACGTGTTTTTGTAAACTGTACAAATGACGATATTGAAATGACGTAAGAATATGTGACGCGGTGTCCTTTTGTTAATGGAAATGGCGTCAAACTTGACTGACATCATTTTGAATATTCTGACATAAAAATAAACTAATGTCACGGTATCACTATCAATTACGAATTACTTCAGATCCTTTGACTGATATTAATATACTGCCAGTGTGTTCTAGAATGTATTACACTAACTGTATTAATATACTGCCAGTGTGTTCTAGAATGCATCACACCAACTGTACTAATATACTGTGAGTGTTCTAGAATATATTACAGTAACTGTAGTAATATACTGCCAGTGTGTTCTAGAATGTATTATACTAACTATATTAATATACTGTTAGTGTGTTCTAGAATGTATTATACTAACTATATTAATATACTGTCAGTGTGTTCTAGAATGCATTATGCTGACTATATTAATATACTGCCAGTATGTTCTAGAATGTATAATACGAACTGTATTAATATATTGCCAGTGTGTTTTAGAATATATTATACTAGCTGTGTAGAAAATGCTAGAGTTTAATACATCTAACATTTACTGTTGCTTGAGTGATGAGTTTTGGATAAGCTTCAATTAAGCACTACTCAAAATAATTTAAGGGTCAAAAATTTATAACCAAATAAGTTTCAGAGTGTATTAGATTGATGATATAAACTACACCAAATTTGTTATTTATTGTTCCATATTTACAAAAACCCACAAATAAACGTCACTGTATACAAGAAAGTCACATGACATGCTGTCAAAGTTGAAGGTTGTCAAACATGGATTTTACACATAAGAACATTCGTTTAATAGTGTGTGAATCCACCCCTGGCGCGAATACACTCGACACATCGTTGCCTCATGCTGTTGATCAGACGTCTGAAGAACTCTTGGGGAATGGCCTGCCACTCTGCCATAAGAAGTTGACCCAGATCATGAAGGTTGGCCGGAGGGGCATAGTTATCCCGAACTCTCCTGCCTAATTCGTCCCAGGCGTTCTCTATTGGGGCCAAGTCAGGCGAATATGCTGGCCAATCCATCCTGGCGATACCTTGTTGTCTGAGAAAGTCCGTTACCACCCTGGCGCGGTGGAGTCTGGCATTGTCATCCTGCAGAACTGCCCCGCCGCCAATCTGCTGAAGGCCTGGGAGAACCAACGGCCGGATAATCTCATTCAGATAGCGGATTCCATTCAGATTGCCATCCACCACATAGAGGGGGATCCTGTGGTGGATAGAGATGCCACCCCACACCATGACGCTGCCACCACCGAACCGGTGACGTTGTCTAACGTTAACGTCAGCGAAGCGCTCCCCAGGACGTCTGTAGACACGAACCCGACCGTCGTTGAACTGAAAACTAAACCTGGACTCATCAGTGAACATCACTCGACCCCACTGAACACGTTGCCACCGCAGATGAAGCGTGCACCAGTGACGTCTGGCCGTTCTGTGACGTGGTAGGAGTGGTGGTCGAACAGCCTGGCGACGGCAGCGTAGATTATTGGCTCTCAGACGATTGCGTATGGTTTGATCAGACACTCGAGTTCCAGTCGCAGTCCGCAGATTGTCACGTAATCGGCGTGCAGTGGTTGTGCGTTGACGTAGAGCCATATTGGTAATGTAGCGGTCCTCTCTATTTGTAGTGCTTCGGGGTCTTCCCGAAAGTGGACGATTTCGAACAGAATTCGTTGCTTGGTACCGTTGCCACAGTCGGCCAACGACACTCTGACTGACACCAAGTCTCAGAGCAACATTTCTTTGCGTATTGCCATCCTGAAGCCAAGCAATAGCCCTTCCTCGATCTTCGATAGTCAGTTGAAGTCGTACCATTGTCGAATTTGGAGTGTGCACCGTACACGAACGCAAGCTCCAATTATACGGAAATTCAGCATTGGGAACATGGAATACACGTGCAAAGCGTGCAAATGAAGCGCTAAAGTAAGTTATGGGCACTTAGCAGACCTTTCACTTTCGCCCTAATTTACGTGCAAATGTAAACATGTTTTCGCCATTAGAACTAGTCGACAGTGTCATTGACAGTGGCTTTTAATTCATTTATGGGTTGCTTAGACCCACTTTCGTCAAAATGGAACAATACCATGCGTGACATTATGGTCTAGCTAATATAATTGACATTCAGAAAATAATGTCGAAAATATCGTCTGACCCTTAACTTCTTTTGAGTAGTATATATAGATACAGCTGCAGCTTCACAAAGTTAAAGGCTATTATTTGTTTCATGGACGCTTTGAAAGCTTTCTGTGTAAAGTTGCTATTGAAATGTTTTTTTGTTTGAGTACTATGAATGCACATGTCTATTCTGGTGTTTCATCGTAGTACGTCTGTTCAAATGTCATTAAACGTAGTGTGCCGTGCCCTCAATTAATTTACATCTAATTTTAAAAGTTATTAAATTCTGAAAGCATGCGAGCTGAAAAATATGACATACCTTGATTTTACTGGATGCTAGCTATTATAGGACACACACACACGCACACACACACACGCGCGCACGCACGCCCACACTGGATATTATAGTTTAGACACCAAAGTAGCCATAGTTTGGCACATGCTCTAACGTCACTAAGCAACTATTCCTATCGTTTCCAGATCCATGGCTACCAGACGAAATCAACAAAGGCAAATTAGAATACTATTTCTTTCTCTTAGGCGTCCTCATGCTGTTGAATTTTATTGTTTTTGTCTTCACAAGTATCGTGACGTCACCCAGCCTGCCCCAGATGAGACACCGACAGCCGGTGACGTCAATATTATAAAACCTGATGAGGATGTTAACACCAAACTGTAGTATTGAAGAAAACAAGATTTCATAACAATCTACTGAACTTGTGGGTCGGAGCCAAATAAACCACTTTTGAAAAGCGATAAGGATACTAAACGTGTAATACGTTTTGGACGATACAAGTTCAGTAACGAATTCACAATGCATTAAATGGTTATTGTGAGTCTTGTAGTGGTCTAATTAATTATTATAATTAAATATAATAGTTACTATTATTATTTTAATATTTGTAAAATGTTATATTCATTGTCATTTTGTAAATTTTGTAAAATTTTTTAAACCAATGTTTTATATTGTAAAATACATTTTTAAATATCCAATAAATACATTTTATATCCAATACAAGTATTGTTGTTTTTATTGTATCTTGACGTGTTTCCATGTATATATATATATATATATATATATATATATATATATATATATATATATATATATATATATATATATATATATATATATACCTTGACAAATTGGGATAATCATTTGAAAAGTAAATGTATGTTGCGATATTAACATGTCTTGTGACGCTTAAAGTATAACTGTATTTTGCTTAGTTTAATGTAGTTTTGCAAGAAGTATTGATAACATATTGTATTTTGAGAAACACGAACATGTTGCGAAAATGTATGTTTATAGTATCAAATGTTATAATATAAGTTTAGATACAACCTTTGGGCATGTATCTGGACTTTGATTTGATCAGCAGTAGTCTAACAACATCAACTATCCAGGCCTAACCAGGCATCATGAGCCACCTGGATTAAATACTTTGTTATGTGATAATACTGAAATATACTGCCATTCCTCTATGACGACGATACCTCGGTGACACAAAAAACACAAAACAAAACCCAACAACAACACAATCATGATCTCACCGGTAAATGTTTTATTCCCTCAAAGCAATATTATTATAAAGTAAAAAAAAAAAAAAAAAAAAAAAAAAAAATCAACATAATTATGCACAAAAGTGTAACATTATTATTAATAATATAATTTGATTTTAAACATTACAGAAATACACTGAAAGCAATATTGTCATGTACAAAAAGTTAAAATATTTAGAGATTGTAAACATTTCAAGAACATCCCATTTTGTGGCCCCAAAGAACTGAAAGTAAAATTACTCTGCGTTTTAATAAAGTAATCGCTGGTTATTCCAAACAAATTAATGAAATCTGGAACGTGGCTAGAAAAACGAAAAGCTTCACTGATGGGGCAAAAGAAAGGAATACAATCATGAACAGTACCAGAGAAATCTATAACGTCAGGAATAGGACCACAGAAATGAACGACGTTTAAAACGAAATCTATTACCAGAGAAATCTAAACAGGGACCACAGAAATGAGCAACGGTGAAATCTATAACGTCAGGAATAGGACCACAGAAATGAACGACGTTAGAACCACACGTTTAAAATTGGTCGGTGAAATCTATAACGTCAGAGAAACGAATCAGGAATAGGACCACAGAAATGAACGACGTTAGAAATAGTGTCGGAGAAATCTATAACGTCAGGAATAGGACCACAGAAATGAACGACACTAGAAACGTGTCGGAGAAAATACGTGTCGGAACGTTTAAAATTGTGTCGGAGAAATCTATAATGAACAGTACCAGAGAAATCTATAATATAGGACCACAGTCCACACGTTAGAAACAGTGTCGGAGAAATCTATAACGGTGTTGAAGAAATAGTTTGGGAGAAATCTATAATGAACGTACCAGAGAAATCTACAACGTCAGGAATAGGACCACAGAAACGAACGACGTTAGAAACAGACATTAACGTCAGGAATAGGACCACAGAATTGAACAGGGTGTCGGAGAAATCTATAACGTCAGGAATAGGACCACAGAAATGAACATTTGAAATTGTGTCATGGAAGGAAGTACCAGATAAATCTTCTAACGTCTTACTTATACGACGTTTGAAATAGTGTCGGAGAAATCTATAAGGAACAGTACCAGATAAATCTAGAACGTCAGGAATAGGATCACAGAAATGAACGACGTTTGAAATAGTTTCGGAGAAATCTATAATAAACAGTACCAGAGAAATCTACAACGTCAGGAATAGGACCACAGAAATGAACGACGTTAGAAACAGTGTCGGAGAAATCTATAACGTCAGGAATAGGAACACAGAAATGAACGTTTGAAATTGTGTCGGAGAAATCTATAATGAACAGTACCAGAGAAATCTATAACGTCAGGAATTTGAACGACGCAAACAGTGTCGGAGAAATCTGTAATGTAAAAGGAATAGGACCACAGAAATGTACGACATTAGAAACAGGGTCGGAGAAATCTATAATCATGGAAGGAAGCCAGCGTATTTTTAAAACTTACTTATAAAACGATCAATGCAGTGACACCTTTAATGTAATGTATAAACACATTAACTTTTGGAGGGTGTTTCCTGGCAGTGGCGGATCCACAAAATTCACCCTCCCTCTCCCCTTCTCTGACGTAAAAAAAGGAGAAGAAAATCAATATATAATAAAATTATAACTGTCACACCCCCAGCTATATCCGCCTCTGGCTGGTATGTATATAAATTCGCAACAAAGTCAATAGAAATAGGTACACTTTAAACTGACTTTACAGTTTGCATAAAATAAAAGAAACATGACCATAGCGGGGTTTTTTTTCATAAGATTTTACATAATTGAAAACAGGACAGATCAATTTTAATAATATTTACGAAAATCAAGAAAATGTTATAAATGTTCATAATGAGATTTATCACAATAAAAGAGGCATAATGATTATAATAACATGACTAAAATAAAGACAATAAAATTGTGATTACAAAATATACCACTATCAAGAAAAGCAAGACGTAAATTACGATAATGACGGTAAGTGCAATTATTCTTATTGGTGTGTTCCAAGCTAAATATCTTTAGGGTGCACGCAACAACACAGAGAAGACTGCCACTAAAACCATAAACCTATACGTATGAATTCAAACCATCTAGCCTGTATCCCTCTTAAATACTTTGATAATGTCGTGGAACCGTGTTGTTGTGAATAGCTACCAAAACAGTGTTGATAACAAGTGTTTGACAAATACTCTGGTTAAATATATAACAGATATCAAATATAAGCAATAAGCTGTATACTAGTCGATTGGTTTCTGCTGCCTTTCACTTCTTGAGAGAGTGAAATATGGGGGATAACTCTATGCACTTTACATCCTCTGCTTCTTGTTGATTTTCCTGGATGATCGGGACTTTGTGTGCATGATGATAATTCCAGCCAGCAGTGCGATTAGAACGACCACCAGTGCTGCCAGAGCCGACACGGTGCCTAGCATGACGTCACTGGTCTCACACACCTCTTTACCAGATCTCTTGTCAGTCAGTGTCTCTCTTTCTCCTGAAAGAAACAAAGTAATTTATCATGGCGTCACTGGTCTCACACACCTCTTTACCAGATCTCTTGTCAGTCAGTGTCTCTCTTTCTCCTGAAAGAAACAAAGTAATTTATCATGGCGTCACTGGTCTCGCACACCTCTGTACCAGATCTCTTGTCAGTCAGTGTCTCTCTTTCTCCTGAAAGTAACAAAGTAATTTATCATGGTGTCACTGGTCTCACACACCTCTTTACCAGATATCTTGTCAGTCATTCTGTCTCTTTCTCCTGAAAGCAACAAAGTAATTTATCATGGCGTCACTGGTCTCACACACCTCTTTACCAGATCTCTTGTCAGTCAGTATGTCTCTTTCTCCTGAAAGCAACAAAGTAATTTATCATGGCGTCACTGGTCTCACACACCTCTTTACCAGATCTCTTGTCAGTCAGTATGTATCTCTCTCCTGAAAGAAACAAAGTGATTTATCATGTCACTGGTCTCACACACCTCTTTATAGATATCGTGTCAGTCAGTGTGTCTCTTTCTCCTGAAAGAAACAAAGCGATTTATCATGGCGTCACTGGTCTCACACACCTCTTTACCAGATGTCTTGTCAGTCAGTGTGTCTCTTTCTCCTGAAAGAAACAAAGTAATTTATCATGGCGTCAGTGGTCTCACACACCTCTTTACCAGATCTCTTGTCAGTCAGTGTGTCTTTTTCTCCTGAAAGAAAGAAAGCGATTTATCATGGCGTCACTGGTCTCACAGACTTCTTTACCAAATGTCTTATCAGTTCGTATGTGTATTCTCTATGGTAGACTGGGACAAGCATAGTCTAAAGTAATTTATCAGTGGCGTCAGTGGCAATACACAACACTTCTCAAACTACCAGATAGATCAGTGTTTTTTCTGTCAGTCAGTGTGTCTTATTTCCACTCTCGTAAAATGTAAAAATGTATATTGCCATGCGTCGTAGGCCATTGGTCTAATACAGGTATTCATGGGTAAATCACAGTAAAAGCATAGTTTTTATAAGATTCGACTCCATATGATATATCTCTATGGTATGACTGGGAAATACTTGTAGTCTAGTGATCCATAACTGGTTAACAGCCATGGTTTGTGATCCTGGTAGAGCGCAATAAACAACAATTTAGTCTGTCTCAAACTACACAAATATAGATTTTTTTTCCTCTAAAAACTGTCAGGTGAGTTTGGTAGCAACGATGCATAAAAATCTGTGGTCTAGCGGCTGGAATGTCTACTTCTTCTTTGTATTTATCTATAAAATATTCTGATACTGAAATATTATTTTTAATCTAACCTGATGTGGAAGGGTAGGCCACATGGAACGTTTTTTCCAGAATTGTCGTCTGGTTTTTGATTTCTCCAGCGAGACGCTTCTTCCTCCCAGAGGACTGGCTGCCAGAACAGGGAATCTGTTTTACAGAAACGGTATAGAAAGTCACCCCCAAAATCTATGTATCTGCCATTCATTTCTTTGCCACCTAAGCTCACTAGATGCATAAACCATAATTCTTCCTTAAAGGTGCCGATAGTTATTGGCAGTGTAAAGTATTCCTCACTATGGGAATTACTTACAGACGGTGATTACAAATACCAGCTTTGGCGATCCTGTGATTTAGTGGTTTTCAAGGTACTTGTGAGAGCTCGAAATAAATTTGTGCAAAATACAAAAGATGCGTATTTTAGGATTTAAGGCCAATGTCTTACAATAAGAATGGTTAGGCATTAGGAGAAAAACACTAGATAATACATTAAAATGTTTAATGATTAAAACAATTGATACTTGTTCTTATAAAAAGCACGGAATATATAAGTGACGTATCCAAGTGACGTGTACATACGCGAGTACAAAGAGCGTCTGATACAGACGCGCAGACTCGGGTGGTGAAGGTCACTTTCAAGGTCGAAGACTTGGTGAAGACGAAAACTTTGACTTCAAACTTGACCTTGTTGGGACCGTCCACGTCCTGTGGCAGTGACACCCAGATGTCCGAACCCCGTGTTACGCTCTTACACCTACACAGATGTGATCATTTCAAAATAGATGAATCAATGAATGATGACGATCAACACGTACCAAGTTGCAATGGATTAACAATATTTAGAAACTCATATACAGAGAGCAGTGATTAAAAGAGACCATAATAGACAGAGACAGAAGGTGGAGCAACAGAGAGACACAATAAGGAGATACAGAGACACATAGTCGAAATACGTAGACATAATAGTATGGTAGGCATAATATCAAAATACCAAACGAGAAGATGGCGAAAGAGATACAGATAAAAGGAACATCGACAGAAAATCGGGGACAGATGCAGCAGATCAAGATATAGAGAAGGCGATCCGGACAACAAGACTGAGAGAGATGGAAAGTTTGCTTTGCTTTCTGTAACGACACCACTAGAGCTCATTGATTAATTAACCATTGGCTACTGGATGTCAAACATTTGGTAATTCTGACACGTAGTCATCAGAGGAAACCCGTTACATGGTTTCTAATGGAGCAAGGATCTTTTATATGCACTTCCCAGAGACAGACAGACAGACAGACAGAGAGAGAGAGAGAGAGAGAGAGAGAGAGAGAGAGAGAGAGAGAGAGAGAGAGAGAGAGAGAGAGAGAGAGAGAGAGAGAGAGAGAGAGAGAGAGAGAGAGAGAGAGAGAGGGGGGGGGCAGGACATATGGATGTACACTGGTGAAAAGAGATGATCGAGAGATAATAGCTACAAAGAAGTTGACGAGACAGGCGATCACTATGGTCCTCACCCGTTTTCTAGGAGATCGAGAAACTGGTTATCAGAGTCCATCGCGTTGTCTATTCTAACACCATACAGGAGGAGCGTGCTTAGTCCTGCAACCAAAATTGTAATTATATAATTTATGCATAGATTAGTGATAAACTCGCATACCTGGCTCTACATAGAGTAAAGGAAAGTGTTTGACCCACGTTGACACTACTGTATGGATGGACTTATGAAACACTTACATACCTGGCCCTACAGACAGAATAAAGGAGAGTGTTTGACCCACGTTGACACTACTGTATGGATGGACTAGTGAAACACTTACATACCTGACCCTACAGACAGAATAAAGGAGAGTGTTTGACCCACGTTGACACTACTGTATGTATGGACTAGTTAAACACTTACATACCTGGCCCTACAGACAGAATAAAGGAGAGTGTTTGACCCACGTTGACACTACTGTATGTATGGACTAGTGAAACACTTACATACCTGACCCTACAGACAGAATAAAGGAGAGTGTTTGACCCACGTTGACACTACTGTATGTATGGACTAGTGAAACACTTACATACCTGGCCCTACAGACAGAATAAAGGAGAGTGTTTAAGCCACATTGACACTACTGTATGTATGGACTAGTGAAACACTTACATACCTGGCCCTACAGACATACTAAAGGAGAGTGTTTGACCCACGTTGACACTACTGTATGTATGGACTAGTTAAACACTTACATACCTGGCCCTACAGACAGAATAAAGGAGAGTGTTTGACCCACGTTGACACTACTGTATGTATGGACTAGTGAAACACTTACATACCTGGCCCTACAGACAGAATAAAGGAGAGTGTTTGACCCACGTTGACACTACTGTATGTATGGACTAGTGAAACACTTACATACCTGGCCCTACAGACAGAATAAAGGAGAGTGTTTGACCCACGTTGACACTACTGTATGTATGGACTAGTGAAACACTCACATACCTGGCCCTACAGACAGAATAAAGGAGAGTGTTTGACCCACGTTGACACTACTGTATGTATGGACTAGTGAAACACTCTTACATACCTGGCCCTACAGACAGAATAAAGGAGAGTGTTTAAACCACGTTGACACTACTGTATGTTAGTGAAACACCACATACCTGGCCCTATAGACAGAATAAAGGAGAGTGCTTGACCCACGTTGACACTACTGTATGTATGGACTAGTGAAACACTCACATACCTGGCCCTACAGACAGAATAAAGGAGAGTGTTTGACCCACGTTGACACTACTGTATGTATGGACTAGTGAAACACTCACATACCTGGCCCTACAGACAGAATAAAGGAGAGTGTTTGACCCACGTTGACACTACTGTATGTATGGACTAGTGAAACACTCACATACCTGGCCCTACAGACAGAATAAAGGAGAGTGTTTGACCCACGTTGACACTACTGTATGTATGGACTAGTGAAACACTCACATACCTGGCCCTACAGACAGAATAAAGGAGAGTGTTTAAGCCACGTTGACACTACTGTATGTATGGACTAGTGAAACACTCACATACCTGGCCCTACAGACAGAATAAAGGAGAGTGTTTAAGCCACGTTGACACTACTGTATGTATGGACTAGTTAAACACTTACATACCTGGCCCTACAGACAGAATAAAGGAGAGTGTTTGACCCACGTTGACACTACTGTATGTATGGACTAGTGAAACACTTACATACCTGGCCCTACAGACAGAATAAAGGAGAGTGTTTAAGCCACGTTGACACTACTGTATGTATGGACTAGTGAAACACTTACATACCTGGCCCTACAGACAGAATAAAGGAGAGTGTTTGACCCACGTTGACACTACTGTATGTATGGACTAGTGAAACACTTACATACCTGGCCCTACAGACAGAATAAAGGAGAGTGTTTGACCCACGTTGACACTACTGTATGTATGGACTAGTGAAACACTTACATACCTGGCCCTACAGACAGAATAAAGGAGAGTGTTTGACCCACGTTGACACTACTGTATGTATGGACTAGTGAAACACTTACATACCTGGCCCTACAGACAGAATAAAGGAGAGTGTTTGACCCACGTTGACACTACTGTATGTATGGACTAGTGAAACACTTACATACCTGGCCCTACAGACAGAATAAAGGAGAGTGTTTAAGCCACGTTGACACTACTGTATGTATGGACTAGTGAAACACTTACATACCTGGCCCTACAGACAGAATAAAGGAGAGTGTTTGACCCACGTTGACACTACTGTATGTATGGACTAGTGAAACACTTACATACCTGGCCCTACAGACAGAATAAAGGAGAGTGTTTAAGCCACGTTGACACTACTGTATGTATGGACTAGTGAAACACTTACATACCTGGCCCTACAGACAGAATAAAGGAGAGTGTTTAAGCCACGTTGACACTACTGTATGTATGGACTAGTGAAACACTTACATACCTGGCCCTACAGACAGAATAAAGGAGAGTGTTTGACCCACGTTGACACTACTGTATGTATGGACTAGTGAAACACTTACATACCTGGCCCTACAGACAGAATAAAGGGGAGTTTTTGACCCACGTTGACACTACTGTATGTATGGACTAGTTAAACACTAACATACCTGGCCGTACAGACAGAATAAAGGAGAGTGTTTAAGCCACGTTGACACTACTGTATGTATGGACTAGTGAAACACTTACATACCTGGCCCTACAGACAGAATAAAGGAGAGTGTTTGACCCACGTTGACACTACTGTATGTATGGACTAGTTAAACACTTACATACCTGGCCCTACAGACAGAATAAAGGAGAGTGTTTGACCCACGTTGACACTACTGTATGTATGAACTAGTGAAAGACTTACATACTTGGCCCTACAGACAGAATAAAGGAGAGTGTTTGACCCACGTTGAGACTACTGTATGTTTGGACTAGTTAAACACTTACATACCTGGCCCTACAGACAGAATAAAGGAGAGTGTTTGACCCACGTTGACACTACTGTATGTATGGACTAGTGAAACACTTACATACCTGGCCCTACAGATAGAATAAAGGGGAGTGTTTGACCCACGTTGACACTACTGTATGGATAGATTAGTGAAACACTCACACACCTGACCCTACAGACAGAGTAAAGGAGAGTGTTTGACCCACGTTGACACTACTGTATTTAGAGATTGATGAATGACTCAGATGCCTGACCCTACAGACAGAGTAAAGGAGAGTGTTTGACCCACGTTGACACTACTGTATGGAGAGATTAGTGAAACACTTACATACCTGGCCCTACAGACAGAGTAAAGGAGAGTGTTTGACCCACGTTGACACTACTGTATGGATAGATTAGCGAAACACTCAAATACCTGACCCTACAGACAGAGTAAAGGAGAGTGTTTGACCCACGTTGACACTACTGTATTTAGTGAAACACTTACATAGCCCTACAGACAGAATAAAGGAGAGTGTTTGACCCACGTTGACACTCTGTATGATGCCTAGACCCTACAGACAGAGTAAAGGAGAGTGTTTGACCCACGTTGACACTACTGTATGGAGAGATTAGTGAAACACTTACATACCTGGCCCTACAGACAGAATAAAGGAGAGTGTTTGACCCACGTTGACACTACTGTATGGATAGATTAGCGAAAGACTCAAATACCTGACCCTACAGACAGAGTAAAGGAGAGTGTTTGACCCACGTTGACACTACTGTATGGATAGATTAGTGAATGACTCACATACCTGACCTTACAGACAGTGCAAATTGAGTGTTTGACCCACGTTGACACTACTGTATGGATAGATTAGCGAATGACTCACATACCTGACCCTACAGACAGAGTAAAGGAGAGTGTTTGACCCACGTTGACACTGTTGCCAGCTGTTAACGGGATTCCGTCCACCATGACCTCTATCGACACTGGTTGTAACTCGTTGGCTGCTTTAGAGTTTGTCAGATGTGATCTGTAGCAGAGAAATAAATAACAAATAAACAAACACACACAGACACAGACACAGACACAGACACAGACACACACACACACACACACACACACACACACACACACACACACACACACACACACACACACACACACACTCACACACATCTGTACCAGTCGTGGTGGACTGGCTGAACTGGAGAAATACCCCAATGGGCCCACCTATAGGCATCGATTATAGACCGACCGCGCATCATGTGAGCACTTTACCATTAGCCTAAGTCCCCCCAGTCTAAACGAGTGCCCCAGGAATGATACATAAAGGTCGTGGTATGTACTGTCCGGTCTATGGGGAAGCTCACATAAATATTGCTATCTGCTTTCCGTTAGGAGTAGGCAGTATCTAGGTTTCCCTCTCGCCACCAAGAGTAGACATACCGATATGTTAGACACTAGATAGTTGTAGTTTGAAACAGACGACGTTAGTTAGGTTTCCCTCTTGCCACCAAGAGTAGACATACCCATATGTTAGACAGTAGATAGTTGTAGTTTGAAACACACGTCGTTAGTTAGGTGTCCCTCTCGCCACCAAGAGTAGACATACCCATATGTTAGACACTAGATAGTTGTAGTTTGAAACACACGTCGTTAGTTAGGTTTCCCTCTCGCCACCAAGAGTAGACATACCCATATGTTAGACACTAGATAGTTGTAGTTTGAAACAGACGTCGTTAGTTAGGTTTCCCTCTCGCCACCAAGAGTAGACATACCGATATGTTAGACACTAGATAGTTGTAGTTTGAAACAGACGACGTTAGTTAGGTTTCCCTCTTGCCACCAAGAGTAGACATACCCATATGTTAGACAGTAGATATTTGTAGTTTGAAACACACGTCGTTAGTTAGTTGTCCCTCTCGCCACCAAGAGTAGACATACCCATATGTTAGACACTAGATAGTTGTAGTTTGAAACAGACGTCGTTAGTTAGGTTTCCCTCTCGCCACCAACAGTAGACATACCCATATGTTAGACACTAGATAGTTGTAGTTTGAAACAGACGTCGTTAAATACATATTCATTTCCTTTACATAATACCACATGGTGAATCACTAATGGACCGTGGGCTGAGACCATCTCTACTTGACACGGCCGTACCAGACCTGAACAAACCTAGGTTGTTGCAGTAGATATAGAATCGGTACCCACTAATATAGATACCTCTCTAACCAGTCAAAAATGAACTTCTAACCTAAAAAGCCCTTTGTCGTGTTTGATTGGAGAAGCACCTGTCCACTTGCTTACTTACTTGTCAAGAGCGTTTGTGTCGATGCCGTAGCTGAAGACGTTGTTATTCTCATCCACGGTACACTCGACTGTGAGGACCTCATCCAGCGAGGACACGTAATCTTGATTATATAGCACCAACACGTCACGCGTATACTTGGTGACGCCATTCTTTAAAGAAATTAGTCATAGTGTTACTGTTTCTGATACACACGTCTCACTTAATACGCTTTGTGACGCCATTCTTGAGAGAAATTAGTTACTGTTTCCGAGAAACACGTCAGTATACTTTGTAACGCCATTTTAAGCAAGAAAATAGTTATAATTACTAATTTTGACAAATATGTCACACGTAAACTTTGTGACGCCATCTTAGAAAAAACAGAGATTGATATTGACAAACATGTCACGCATAAACTTTGTGACACCATTTTAAAGAGAAAAAAGTGACACACCACCATTTTATTTTAAGACGCCATTTTAGAGATAAAAGAATCATACTTACCTTTATTTGACACTCAATAGCCGATCTATATTGTGTGCTGGGGTGTCGTAATAAACATATTGATGTACTTACCTTTATTTGACACTCAGTAGCCGATCTATATTGTGTGTTGGGGTGTCGTAATAAACATATTGATGTACTTACCTTTATTTGACACTCAGTAGCCGATCTATATTGTGCGTTGGGGTGTCGTAATAAACAGATTGATGTACTTACCTTTATTTGACACTGAATAGCCGATCTATATTGTGTGCTGGGGTGTCGTAATAAACATACTGATGTACTTACCTTTATTTGACACTCAGTAGCCGATCTATATTGTGCGTTGGGGTGTCGTAATAAACATATTGATGTACTTACCTTTATTTGACACTCAGTAGCCGATCTATATTGTGCGTTGGGGTGTCGTAATAAACATATTGATGTACTTACCTTTATTTGACACTCAGTAGCCGATCTATATTGTGCGTTGGGGTGTCGTAATAAACATATTGATGTACTTACCTTTATTTGACACTCAGTAGCCGATCTATATTGTGCGCTGGGGTGTCGTAATAAACATATTGATGTACTTACCTTTATTTGACACTCAGTAGCCGATCTATATTGTGCGTTGGGGTGTCGTAATAAACATATTGATGTACTTACCTTTATTTGACACTCAGTAGCCGATCTATATTGTGCGTTGGGGTGTCGTAATAAACACCTTTATTTGATGTACTTACCTTTATTTGACACTCAGTAGCCGATCTATATCATTTAAATATTTATTTCACCAGATATTTATATATTGATAACGTCAGGGTTGGGGCCCTGAAATCATTGTCTTACAATAGATACATAAACATAAAGTGCATTCAATAAAACTACTAGTTAATTGAAACAGTCAAATTTGGAGTACAAAATTAATGACAGAATAAATATATAATAAAAGAGAATTTAAAGACCTAGACAGAGAGAAAAGAAGAAAAGAAAAATCCATATTTCCAAATATAGAAAAGAAACGTTTTTGGCTTTTAGGTTACAAAAATACAAAAACAGTATGTGTCTTATATTGCAGTTATTTTTAACTATTAAGGCTAAGTTTAGTTTTCTAGACATCTTTGCCAAGGTGCCCAGTTTTCTTCAAACTGTTTATGTGAACAGTTTTTATAGAGTATGTATTTCTCTATTTGTAATGTATCTGTAATTACATTTTCAATTCAAGTTATATGAAGTATATTCTTTTGAAGTTTTGTTCTATATATATAATGCTTTACATTGACAATAAGCCAATTCACAAATTTATGATTTGTATGTATGCTGCCGAATAGAACCATACTTTTATCAAGCTGAATATGTTCGTCTTTTTGCTGTAACCAATTAGGGCAATCATAAAAACAGTGTTGCAATGTTTCTGGTTGCTGATTACAAAAGTTGCAAGTACTGGAAGCAATATACTTTATTTTATATAAAAACGAATTTGTTGGTATAATCCTATGTAAAATTTGGTACTGAAACCATAGTAGAGTTGGGTCTTTCAAAATCACAAATGGCAGACTATAATACTTTACCAATTTTGATGCAGTAAGGATATATTCTACCGTAAATGATCCCCTCGGGAGTGACTGTACAAGATAGAGATTCATGGAATCAACAACTATTTTGAAAAACGCACATTCGACTCTGTATTGTGTATCCATACGGTTTTTGAACAGATATTTACCTCGCTGACTGGTGTGACAGACCCGCACGTAACGTCGTTGTGGAGAATTTCTCTGACTTTTCCTCCCACGAACTGCGTCTGTGACGGCGACAGGGTGTCGTAGTTGTCGGTGATTGTACAGTCGGGTTTGTTCCAGACGTAGATCTGTCCAGTGAATGTGCCGTACGGGTTGATGTTGATGATCATCCGGTCATGAGAACACACCACTTTGTCTGGAGGAAAAAACAACAACAATTAATGGAGTCTTAAAGACACATTCACATAGATACAAGTGTCATATTTTGCCATTTTGACACGCACCTTTTGACAAATAACTACACATAAATAAATACTACACAGAATCTTAGCATACTTAACTGAAAAATATTATTTATTAAGGTGACTCTAGGTGGGAGCCGAATTCGAATCCAAAACTTTGTTTTGTTTAACGACAACACTAGAACACATTAATTAATTAATTAATCATCGGCTATTGGATGTCAAACATTTGGTAATTATGACTCGTAGTCATAAAAGAAAACCCGCTATATTTTCCCATTAGCAGTAAGGAATCTTTTATATGCACTTTCCCACAGGCAGAAAAGCACATACCACTGCCTTTGACCATGTGTGGTACGTTGGTTGGAACGAGAAAATCCCCAATCAGTTTAATGGATCCACCGAGATGGTTTCATCCTGCGACCTCAGGCAAACGCTCAACCGACTGAATTCGAATCCAGTAGATATCGATATGCTATTTACCTAATGGCCTTAAGATCACTGGGTTATTCACCAGGTGACCGAGGCTTGGTGTCACTACTTACACTGACCTGACTTGCATGACATTTATCGCAAAGGACACATCACTTAACATCGTTATACAAACAGCTGATTGTATTAACCTCGCACCGAGTTTATAAAACTTTAAAAGGCTGAACAAGTTAAACGATTGTTTTGTGCTTTATTATTCATTCGCTATTGGATATCAACCATTTGGTAATTTTTGACCCATAGTCTTAGAGTAACTCACTACATATTTTACATAAGTACCAACGGATCTTTTATATGCAATGTCTCATATATAGAACAGCACATACCATGGTCTTTGATATACCAATCTTGGGGCACTGGCTGGGTCTGCCGAGGAGATTCGATTCTGCGTTCCAAGCACCCCTGATCCCGCCACTTTCTAGATACAAATCTTCACCAATATATTGAAATTTTAACTTCATGGCAACGCATATAAACTAAGTGTATGTGTGAGTCATTCAAGATTGGATTTTACACTCAGTTTCTCAAGCACGGACCAAGACCTACGTTCCGCCAGCCGTTTTTCGTAAAACGTTTGCAAACTATTTTGACTGGTTTCCAATGTGGTCATTTGGTTTAATGTTTAGCATAAAAACCAGTCTAGCAAGCGTTAGCAACAAACAGCTGGCTGAACGTATCCCTGGTTTCATTACTCACATCGACCTGACGTGCACTTCGGGTCAGTCTGCGACTGCGCGTCCCACCCGGCGTTACACACGCACATGACGTCATTGTTGCTAGACTTGCCACACACCCCGTTGTTTGGCGGCCCACAGGTGTCAGAGCTCGTACACGGTGGGTTAGCATTTTGTGTAACAGCTATGAATGAATGAATAAACGAATTAACAAATGAATGAATGAATAAATGAATCAATGAATGAACGAATGAACGAATGAATGAATTTATGATTTTTTTATGAATGAATAAACGAATGAATAAATGAATGAATGAATGAATGAATGAATAAACGAATTAACACATGAATGAATGAACAAACGAATGAATAAATGAACGAATGAATGAATAAATAAATAAACGAACGAATTAATAAATAAATAAATAAATAAAATAAATAAATAAATAAACAAACGGACGAACGAACGAACGAACGATTGAATGAATGAATGAATGAATGAAGTTCTTATATGTAATGTCCAAAGATGTCTTGTTATCGTTAAAATTATCATTAATAGGCCTAAATACATAAATAAAACAAACAAATACCAACAGACTACGAGATAAATAAACAAACAAATAAACAGGAATCAAATAAATAAAAAGTTAAAATAAACAAATACATAAATAAAACAAATTTATTTAATGAATAGTTGTCTTTGAATTTAAGTTGATCCATATTTCTCTTTACCCTTCTAATGTTGATAAAAGCCAACAGATGTCGCCTGTGTTATGACGCTAATCATAATGATATACATGTATATTATTCGGTATCTTGTGTGCGTTAGATTTCTTTCTTACAGGTGTATCGCTTCATCACTGACACGTGTATTGGTTTGTTGTAGAGAGAGGAATAGCGCCAACAAACAAGATTATATAAGACGAACATACTAGCATCTGTAGTATAGAGTCTATACATGAGCTATTGTGGCCTATGTTATGACGCTAAATGTATATATATTCAGTATTTCAAGTAAAGTAAAAAGAAAACAAAATAAAACCCCCAAAGCAAAACAATAACAAAATCAAACAACACACAGAGACACAAACATAAACACAAACACACACATAAACACACACACACACACATATAAACACACAGACACCCTGCATACACACATACACAGGCGCGCACAAACATACACACACATACACCCTACATACACACATACACACGCGCGCACACACATACACACCCAACATACACACATACACACACAGACACCCTACATACACACATACACACACAGCCACCCTGCATACACACATACACACACAGACACCATACATGCACACATACACAGGATCGCACACACATACACACACACACACCCTACATACACACAGACCCTACATACACACAGACACCCTACATACACACATACACACAGAGACATCCTACATACACACATACACAGGCGCGCACACACATACACACACACAACCTACATACACACAAACACACACGCGCGCACACACACACACACATAAACACACAAATACACACCCTACATACATACACACGCACGCACACACGTACGCAGACACACGCACACACACACACACACATACCCTACATACGTACTCGCACGCACGCACGTGCACAGACATACCCTACATACATACTCGCACGCACGCACATTCACACACTACATACATATACATGTATGTATGTATGTGTGTGTGTGTGCGTGTGTGTGTGTGTGTGTAGGATGTGTGTGTATAATATGTAGTGTCTGTCTGTGTTTCTGTGTGTGAATGTGCGTGTGTGCGTGCGTGCATGCGTGCGAGTATGTATATAGGGTATGTGTATGTCTGCGTATATATATATATATATATATATATATATATATATTGCACTTTGGTCCTACGCTATTACTCAGAGTTTCACGCCCAGCGACGATCTTCAGATAGCTGGACTGGACTGGAAACTCTATTAACGTGCCCCTATCCACGAAGGTTCAGGCACGCCCACTACGGATTTAGCCTCTGACTTCGCCAGTGGCTAACTCCGGAGCAGGGGGGGGGGGGTAAGTTTGAGGTGGGCGGAATTTGGAAAAAAGCCATTTAGTAAAGTCAACGCGAGCGCGGACCAAATAGCAGACACTTCGCAAACTTGAAGTACACCGAGTGGGAGCCCTGCTCTGATTGGCTGAGTTTCGATTCCTCGGTGAAGCCTGTATTTTACCTAAGTCTACAAAGAGTAACTGCATCCAAATACATGTCCGGACTCTAAAATTTAACCCAAAATAGTTAAGACTGCTCGGCCAAAAGATTTTTAAGGTGATTTTGAGCAATTGATCGGGCGCCAAAGTAAAATGCGTTAGACTATTTATAAAAAAATAAACATAAGAATTTTGAACTGCTTCTAAAACGTTTAAAGTCTAACTAGCCCAAAAAAAGAGGTTGGTACCTGTCCTAGGAAAGGTTGTTAGCGGGGATGTCGTCAAGGAGAGGCGATGAACAGGGACGAATCCAGATGGTGGAGGGCGTGCCGGTGTGTGGTCCTGGCGATGATCTCGGTGAGCGGACGATAGTCTTCCCCGGCAACGGTCTTAATGACGCGGTGGATGGTCGGGTTGTCCATTTCATCGAGAAGCATCCCTTGGTGGAAAATTCCCCTCCGGCGTACGGTGAGACAGATGCCTCGCCCATCTTTCATCGTGATCCTGCGCACCGAGTACTCTCCTTCCGTCTGTGGCAGAGGTTGGTACGTATCCTGTAGTGGCTCACAAAGCAGCTGGCGAACATCCCCAATGTTGGTCTTGACCAGCCTCGAATAGCGCGTTGGTAGTTTGCCTGCCTGCAGTGACCAAGGCTGACCAGTGGGCGGATCTTCTATTGGCGGTGAAGTAGGTGTCGGCGGTTGTGTCGGCGGACTTGGCTTGGCTGGTTGGTCGCCTGGAGACACAACCGCCTTTCGTTTTCCAACGGCCACAAGACGGGCCTGGGTCTCTACTGCGCCACTCTTCCTGGGTGGGGGTGGCATCGCTGGAATCCCGGGGGTTGAAGTCGTCGGAGTTGTGGGGGGCGATTCCATCAGGGCCTGGTTCAGGACCGTGTCCGCCACTGGCGAGTCGACAACTGGATCCAGCAGAGCTGGAACAACTGGCCTCGCTGGTGTTGACTGGGGCTTGGGGTGTACAACGGGAAAAGTCGCTGCCGGTAGTTGAGCTACCGGTTTTGACCTCCCCCGGTCCGCTCCTGGCGCGTCCGTCTTCCTCCTCCTTCTCTTCCTGGGTGGTTTCTTCGCTGGGTCACCGTACACCAAGGTCACGGTTGCCCGTGGCCCGGTGTACGTGATGCGGTATTCCAAAAGTACTCCGTATGAAGCAATGAGCCCCCCCCCCCCCCAGGTGGGGCGGTGGGGGGGGGGGGTTTCATTGCTTCATAGTTTGCAGTTTGCGTCACCATCCGCCGGAACGGAAGACACAATCAAGGACTGCTACTATCGGAGATGGACAACCCGACATTACATCGAGTCCTGAAAACCGTCGCGGGACCACACTACCGAGCCATCACCAAGACCTTAGCAGACTCCGCTTACTGGCAGTTCCTCCCGCAGCTTGAGACCACCGACTACATCGGATCCCCCTAGACGCCAAACTTTGCTAGGACAGGTATCAACCTCCTTTTTGGGCTAGTTGGACTTTAAACGTTTTCGATCGAGTTCAAAATTCTTGTTTATTTTTTTATAAATAGTCTGACGCATTTTACTTTGGCGCCCGATCAATTGCTCAAAATCACCTTAAAAACTTTTCGGCCGAGCAGTGTTAACTATTTTGGGTCAAATTTTAGAGTCCAGACATGTTTTTGGATGCAGTTATTCTTTGTAGACTTAGGTATTTGACAGGCTTCACCGAGGAATCGAAACTTAGCCAATCAGAGCACGGCTCCCACTCGGTGTTACTTGAGGTCTGCGAAGTGTCTGCTATTCGGTCCTCGCTCGCGCTTGACCGCACTAAATGGCTTTTTTCCAAAATCTGCCCACTTCAAACTCAATCCCCCCCCGCTCCGGAGTTGGTCACTGGCGAAGTCAGAGGCTAAATCCGTAGTGGGCGTGCCTGAACCTTCGTGGATAGGGGCACGTTAATAGAGTTTCCCAGTCCCAGCTATCTGAAGATCGTCGAAGGGCGTGAAACTCTGAGTAATAGCGTAGGAACAAAGTGCAATATATATATTTATTACATGCTCTACTCTCTTTTAAAGTATTGAGCACCTTTCAAGCCTTTAACGATAACCACCAGTATTCTATATATATATATATATATATATATATATATATATATATGTTTGTATGTTTGTATGTATGTATGTAAGAAGAAGAACAACAAAACCCTAGAAAAAGAACAGAAGTTAAGAAACATTAAACAAAACAAAAAGCACTTAGCACGCCCATCCACTAGACAAAAGTTAGTCCCGCCCGAGCTACCCCTACCTGCTGCAACACGACAGTCAGGACCAATAAAACTGCTGTCACAGTCACAAGTTCCGTCGTCCTGACACGTCCCGCCGTTAGCGCAATCTTGACCCGTGCGCTTACAGTTGTACGAGCCAGACGTTGCTGCAAAGAAAAGTCTCCGTCAACGTAAACGTCTTACAAAGTATTGCTACTATATATACTGAACATTGTGTGAAAAACCAAGCTAAGTATTGGACAATGGATATTGGACCAATTCGCCCCACATGTCTGTTCACCCCCTCCTCAAAGTGAATTTTGGCTCCAACTATATATATGTCAGTCCGCCTCGAGTGTTTGATACATTTTAGAATTATTTGTTAGAGGTACACATGTGTACATGTATATACATTAATGTGCGTTTTACACAAAGTATACAAAGGTTTCGTAATGTGTTAATTGTTTGTTGAACTAGACACACACATACACACCAAACACATTTACGATGATCAGAATATTAATATTCTAAGGCAAATGTATACTTTGACAATATTCATATTATTGTCACTACATATGTTGTTAGTTTCTGGAAAATCTGTAACAGTGATAATGTAACAGACCGGTTATTAAAACGATAATACCTGGACAGGACTGCATGATAGTAGCTGTACCGTCCGTGGCATCTGAAAAACAGTTTTAAAAATCATCCATATGAAATATTAGTACATGTATATGTTTTTAAAAGTATGTGATATTTTGCAGATCACATACTTTCAGAATTTGATAACTTTGCAAATTAGATGTAAATTAATCGAGGTCCATAGCACTACGTTTATTAATATTTTAACAAACGTACAAAGTGACACTCCATAACTGACGTATGCATACATAGTCATCAAAAATATCAATAGCAACGTTACATTGAAAACTGTCCAGCGTTCAGAAAACGAAAAACGTTAAGCACTAATTTACTTTTAAGTAAGGATACCCAAAATGACGGTATTCTAATTTGATATATATGATACTGACGATACCAAAAAACACTCAGGTAATAGCCTGTATGTGTACGAATATAACAGCATTGGCATGCAGAGAACAGTACACGAGTGGCTGTTAGATACCATTTATGACGTGATCGAAATCATTTCTAACAACCGGAAGAGAGAAGATTAATATATATATATATATATATATATATATATATATATATATATATATATATATATATAAATTTATTGTCCCCAAACACAAGAGCAATGTCAAGGTTGGGGGCCTCGAATCAGTACTGTACACTTGTATGCTCTATAATTTTTTTTACAGAAATGTGTTTGTACTGTATGATATATAATTAACCTGTTTTTGTGTAATATAAAAATAAAAGACTTCTTTGAAAATACATAGATAAATCAAATTCGAACACCCCCTCCCCCCGAAAAAAACAAAACAAATATAAAATAAAATTAATAAATAAATAACTAATAATAATAATAATAATAAATAAAAATAATAATAAAATAAAATAAATTAATAAATAAAACAAATAAATTAATTAATAAAAAAAAATAGATGATAATATATAAATATATATAATTAAAAAACACAAAAAAACACACACAAAAACAATATTATTCTGGGGATCCGAGAGAAGAGGAAGAATAAAGAAAGGAAGTGAAGAAAAGAAAGAAGAAAAGAAGGAAGGGGAAGGACGAGTTTGTATTCTCTCACTTTGCAGTATGAGCATAAATAAACTCATCCACTTTTTTATGATATAAGATTTGTTTTCCTTTATTTTATATTTAAAAAGATTCAACCATGGTGTCCAATTTTCGGTGAATTCTTTATAATCACAGTTTTTAAAAAGAATGTATTTTTCTATTGCAAAATGTTGTTGTAGAGTATTTTTAATTGCTAATATATTTAAATTCTGGTTTTTGGTTCTCATTCTGTATATATAATATTTTATTTTAGTTGTAAGCCAGTTTACCAATCTGCTTTTTTTCACTGTCTATCATACCAAATATTATTATTTTCTTTTTTAACTGAAGATTTACACCAGTTTGTACCAAAATCCATTTTTCTACTTCTTGCCATAGTTTATATACTATTTTACAGTCATAAAAAAGATGTTGTAATGTTTCAAATACTAAATTGCAAAAACTGCATGGATTTGATTGTATATAATGTATTTTGTATAAAAGAGTATTAGTAGCTAGAATTCGTTGTATTAATCTATATTGGAACCACAATAGTGTTGAATATTTTAGACATTTAAATGGTAAAACATTATAATTTTTCCATTCTTGCGGTTCTACAATAAACCCTTCATTTTCATATTTTATTTGAGATTTTAGCGTTATAGGTTTGTAATTTATTAGCCTGTACATGTCATTGCAGCCCTTTGCGTTTTTTAGAAGTTTTAATTTTAATGGAAAAATCGGGTTATTCTTCGTTTTAAAACTATCACTTTTTAAATAGTGTAAATTGTATATGTAGCATTTAATTGCCTTTATTATTGAAGCATATTCTAGGAAATTGGTTTTTACTTTATATAATTTTTTGAAAACTTTTATATGTTATGAAATTCCCTTGTTCATCACATAAATCATTTAGAAAATATATTCCTTTTTCTACATACTTATTGTATACAAAAGGTTTGTGATCGATGAGTATCTCGCTGTTGTACCATATATTAACTCCTAATATGTCCTCAGTGCATTGGGGGATTTGTTTTACTTGAATTTCTTCATAGCTAAGTAAAACATCTTTCCAAAACATATTTGAAATTTTCAGTTTTTTTACGTTTAATAAAATTATTACCATATATTATAAGTTCCTTAATAGACATACCCGTTGAGACTTGGAATATTGTACTCCATTTTGTATCGTCTGTAATAACTCTTCTTACCCATGTTGATTTTAGAGCTATTATGAAATGTTTTATGTTTATCATTTTAATCCCTCCATCTTGATAGTCCTGAGTAATCAAATCTTGTTTCAATTTGTCGGGCTTATTTTGCCAAATAAATTTTAAAAATATTGTATTAATTTTTTTTATTACTATTTCATTTGGGTTAGGTAAGTAAATACAAAAGATGGGTTAATTTTGGAATAATCATAGTTTTCAGAACTGTAATTCTTCCCAGGACTGTTAATTTTCTAATCGACCACATTTTAATGTACTTTTTAATATCCTGTAATTTATTTGTATAATTTAGATCAACAATCTGTTCTAAGTTAACTGAGAAGTTTATACCTAATAAATTGAATTGTGTTGTATCCCATTCTAATTTCCATCTTGTGTGATGAAAAACGTCTTTTGAATATTTTTTGCCTCCTATCCATATTAGTTTTGTCTTAGCATAATTTAATTTGAGACCAGAAATATTTGCATAATAATGTAGTGTAGACATTGTGCTGTCTATGGACTCGGGAGATCCATCGAGAATGAAACTTGTATCATCTGCATATTGGGATATCAAATATTCTTCACCTTCCATAGTAATTCCTTTTATATTCTTAGAATTTCGAACTAAAATTGCAAGAATTTCTGCACAGATAATAAATAAGGGATCACCTTGTCTACAACCTCTTTCCAGTTGGACGATTCGGACAAAAATCCATTCTGCAACACACTTGACTTTGAATTATTGTAAAATGTTTTGATCCAATTCTTAATCGATGTTTTAAAATTAAAATGTTCAGTGCTTTATTAATAAACGACCATGACACAGAATCGAAAGCTTTTTCAAAATCGACCAGTAATAATAATCCGGGGATATTTTGTACTTCTGTATAATGCATAATGTCGAATATTAATCTAATATTTTCTCTAATATATCTACCCTTAATAAAACCAGTCTGGTCTTTATGTATTATTTTTTCAAGAACCTGTTTTATTCTGTTAGCTATACAACCAGAGGCCAATTTGTAAACGCTGTTTAATAAAGTCAGTGGTATCCAGTTTTTAAGATATTGTTTTGGTTTATTTGGTTTTGGAATGCATGTTATTACCCCTAATTTCTGTGCATTGGACTTCTCTTTAATAACGTAACTGTGGTTTATTGAGCGAACTATGAAATGCCCTATGTCAATCCAGAAAAATTTAAAGAATTCTGCAGAGAACCCACCCGAACCCGGCATTTTGTCATTTTTCTTCTTTTTTTTTTTAGAAAATGTAATACTTCTGAATATTTAATGTCTCCTTCAAGTTGTTCTGCTTCCTCATCGGTCAGTTTCTTAAAATTAAACTTAACTACATGTTCTATAATATCATATTCATTTATTTAACGAGGTGCTGAATAAAGCTTTTGATAAAAGATCTTGGTTTCTTGTAAAATTTCTTTTCCATTTTCTAATTCTATTTTTGTTATTAATTTACTATAATAATTTCTAGATTCCATATTACAAAAATATTTTGTAGGTTTCTCACCCTCTTCTCTCCATTTTGCTCTTGATCGAATATAGTAACCTTTAAGTTTTTCTTTCCTTAGTTTCATTAGTTCATCTTTCTTATTGTTTAACTCTTCCATATTTACATTATTTTCGTTTTCTTCTAAAACTTTTATTTCTTCACCTAGCTTCTTTTCATATTCATTTTTCTCCTCATTTTTAAATGCCGAATATGAAATTGTTTTCCCTCTAATTTCCATTAACAAAGTGTCAAGAAAAAGTTGATCATATATTACAAATTGCATTTCATCATTAGGCACTATATTTATATTTTCCCAATCATAAATTGTTAGCATGTACTGACATTTTACTTTATTAATAATTTCTTTAACATTTTGCACATATTCCTTGTCTGTTAGTAATGAATTATTAAATTTCCAGAGTCCCGTTCCTTTTTTGATTTGCTTTAATGCTGTGTGTAAAACTACTCCAGCGTGATCTGATCTGTAGCTATTTTCAAATGGAACTTTTTTGACAAACGGCATTATGTTATTTGATACTAAAAAATAATCCAGTCTAGCTTGTTTTATTGGGTTGGATTTTCTCCACGTATATCGTTTAAGATTTGAATATAGTTCTCTAAAAGGATCTTTCAAATCAAACGCATCAATATTTTCTAGAAGTTTTTGTTGTGTATTTGGATGGTTTACATATAAATAATATTTAGTATCTAATTTTTGATTTAATACCAGATTACAATCTCCAGAAAGTATGTATTTTTCATTTTCAAATGTTTCAATATCATCTAAGATATTTTGGAAAAAGTTTGGTTCATCTGTATATGGTCCCCTTCTATAGTTATATCTAGATGATTAATATTGGTTTTTGATTGACACATATTTTATTGGGGGATTTTAAAGAACAAATGGATTAGGCGCAAGTTATACAACTTACTAGGCCTTCTCCATAATACATACATGTTATGACAGTAATATATATTTGCAATTTAACTATGAACAAAAATAAATGTTATTGAAAGAGAGAAAGAAAGAATGAAGGAAACAGAGAAAAGACGCAATAAAGTTCTCTCTGTGTTCGAATGTTCGATGAAGGCATCGCAATGATTACGTAATGGCTACCAACAAAAAATATCCATACATTAATATTGTTAACAGCTACTTGTGAGATAAAAAACAACTAACGGTCACCAGCATAGTATTATATTTCTTACATATATTCACCCTCTCCCCCCAAAAAAACAACAAAAAACAAAAACAAAGAAACTAAAAAAAGGTTTAAAGCCAATTAAAATGTATTTTCGAAAATGTTTTACGGCTCTTGAGCTTTTACAGTCAACTTTAACATCACAAAATAACCTGTTTCTGTTGTGTTATTTTCTGTGAACGGCTCAGCGTTGACACCTAGGTCATCACTAGTAATCCGGTAATCAACTATCTTTAAAACCATATCCTACATATGTGGAATACCGACAGATGATACCATAAATATCACATATTGTTCTCTCGAATGTGTATGTAATGTGGTGGAATGTTGTTAGTCAAACATTCCGTTGTAATAAATCGTCATATACCGAAGTAATTCAATACAAATGATAATTGTTCGCGAACCATACCACCGGTACATGATTTCGTGGAGAAAGTACTTCCGACGTCGGCGGACGACGTGGCGGTGGCAAGGTGAAAGTAGCAGACGTTGTTCTTGTAGTGGACGGCTTCGCAGTTGTCGTAGTTGAGGCAAGCCGCCTCGCACGAGTCCACTGTCTGTTGTAGAGTGATTACGGCGGCATCAGTAGCCTTCTTGTCTGTCGTTGTTTCCATGCAACATCGGTTACCTGTGTGGTAGATTTTACACAACATCGGTTACCTGTGTGTGGTAGATTTTACACAACATCGGTTATCTGTGTGGTACATTTTACACAACATCGGTTACCTGTGTGGTACATTTTACACAACATCGGTTACCTGTGTGGTAGATTTGACAAAAGATCGGTTACCTGGGTGGTAGATTATATAAAACATCGGTTACCTGGGTGGCAAATTTTACACAACATCGGTGACCTGGGTGGTAAATTTTACACAACATCGGTTACCTGTGTGGTAGATTTTACAAAAGATCGGTTACCTGGGTGGTAGATTATATAAAACATCGGTTACCTGGATGGCAGATTTTACACAACATCGGTGACCTGGGTGGTAGATTTTACAAAACATAGGTTACCTGGGTGGTAGATTTTACAAAACATAGGTTACCTGGGTGATAGATTTTACACAACATCGGTTACCTGGGTCGTAGATTTTACACAACATCGGTTACCTGGGTCGTAGATTTTACATAAAATAAACTATCGTTGTTAACTTGAATATAATTAAAACCAAACATTGTGAATATTGCTAAAGCAATACATGCTCCATACCGGGCACAACATTTCGTTATATCTTCTAAATTCAAGGGCCATACAGTTGGTCAATCTCCATGACAATTAAATATAATCGTTAACAGTACATGATAAAGCTATATATAAAATTTCATTTCAATATCTTCAGGCATTGCAAAAAAAATACCCCCCCCCCCCCCCCCCTAAAAAAAAAAAAAAACACCCCACAAAAAACCCCCACAAAAAACCACCAAACCCCCCCCCCCCCCCCCACACAACAACAACAAAGAGAAAACAAACAACTCCAAAGGTCTGGAAAACAAATGTTCATATCTCCTAACTTCAAGAGCCATAACTGTGTCAAAAATTAGTAAATAGTCATGAAAGTCAAACGTGATCTGTTATAGAACATGATAAAGTTATAGACACAATTTCAGCTTAATATCTTGAGGTATTGCAAACAAAAGAAAGAAAAAAGAAATCCGGAAAACACCTTTTCGTATATCGTAAGTTCAACAGCCATAACTCTGTCAAAAATGGGTAAATCGCCATGAAAGGCTCAATATCTCAAGGCATTGTCAAAATTTCAACTGAATATCTCAATACATTTTTAAAACAAACATCTGGAAAACTATATGTGGTACCGACTGACGGACAGGCAGATGGACAGATGAAACCTATAGTCCCATCCGGTTCGACCGGTTGGAGACTAAAAGAACAGATCGCCCATTGATTTAGAAAACGTCACAAGGAAAAAGAAAGAAAGAAAGTCACAGAAAACAGATGTAACAAAAATCTGGCAGAAAGAAAATACACCATAACTAAAAGAAGGGCTTGTAAATCGTTTATAATTAAACTCTTTTCACGAATTGTGCATGTGCATGTGCTTGCGTTCAAGCAATTTGTTCTCTCCCTCCCCCTCTCTCCCCACCTCATCTCTAACTCTCTCTCTCTCTCTCTCTCTCTCTCTCTCTCTCTCTCTCTCTCTCTCTCTCTCTCTCTCTCTCTCTCTCTCTCTCTCTCTCTCTCTCTCTCTGTTTACAGTAATTCCTGTAATGGCACATGATATGAATATGAATAAAATAAAATAAAATGGATATAATATATACTCTGTATATGTAAACCAGTGGTGTCGTTAAATAGAACACATTCTTATTTCACCTACTATAAGGCACTTACCGTTGCGGCAGGTTGTTTTGTAGTAGTCGACGTTGTCTGACTGTGTCGTCGACGTCACTGCACTGAAGATGCTACAGACGCCGTTGTTGTAAGAAACGGCTTCGCAGTCTCCAAGGTATTTGCAAACCCCGCTACAGTCCCCCGTCGACGACATTGGAACCGCCACCACAGAGGAGCTGGTACCCGCCGTGCCTGACGTTCTTGTCGACATGGTGCAGGCATCTTAAACACAGACAGAGAAATGTCTATTTATTGTCGACATGGTACAGACATCTTAAACATAGACAGAGAAATGTGAGGTTACTGTCGACATAGTACAGACATCTTAAACACAGACAGAGAAATGTGAGGTTACTATCGACATGGTACAGACATCTTAAACACATATAGAGAAATGTGAGGTTACTGTCGACATGGTACAGACATCTTAAACACAGACAGAGAGATGTGAGGTTACTGTCGACATAGTACGGACATCTTAAACAGAGACAGAGAAATGTGAGGTTACTGTCGACATGGTACACACATCTTAAACACAGACAAATGTGAGGTTACTGTCGACATAGTAGAGACATCTTAAATACAGACAGAGAAACATGAAGTTATTGTCGACATAGTAGAGACATCTTAATACAGACAGAGACTTGTATTTATTGTTGAAATGGTACAACCATCTTATACACGGAGACGTGTATTTATTGTTGACATTATAACATACATACTTATTAAACACAGACACGGAAACGTATTTTTTACTGTTGGAATTGTACAAAACATTTTAACACAGAGAAACGAGAATATATTGTCGACATTAAACACAGAGAAGGAAACGTGAATCTATTGTCGACATTGTATAGACATCTTAAACACAGACATCTTAAACATTTGAATAGACATCTTAAACACAGAGTGACGTGATTTTTTTGGTGACATTGTATAAACATTTTAAGAACAAACAGAGAAACGTATATTTATTGTTGACATTGTATAGACACTTAAACATTGTATAGACATCTTAAACAGACAGAAAAAACGTAAATTTATTGTTAACATTGTATATACATCTTAAACGCAAACAGAGAAACGTGAATTTATTGTTAACATTGCATATGCATCTTAAACACAAACAGACGAACGTAAATTTATTGTTAACATTGCATATGCATCTTAAACACAAACAGAGGAACGTAAATTTATTGTTAACATTGTATATACATCTTAAACACAAACAGAGAAACGTGCATTTATTGTTAACATTGCATATGCATCTTAAACACAAACAGAGAAACGTGAATTTATTTATTGTCGACACTGTACAGACAACTTAAACAGACAGAAATGTGAATTTGTTATCAGCATTGTACAGGATATTAAACACAGACAGAGAAACGTTATTTTATGTCAACACTATACAGACATAGTAACCAGAGAGAGAAACCTCAATGTATTGTCGACATTGTACAGTATACTAAATACAGATAGAGAAACATGTCGACATTGTACAGAATCTTAAACACAGACAACGAAACCTGGATGCATTGTCAAAATTGTACAGGATCTTAAACACAGACAACGAAACCTGAATGTATTGTCGAAATTGTACAGGATCTTAAACACAGACACAAAAAGCGAATTGTTATCGTTATTGTACAAACATCGTATTACAGACAAAGAAAAACGTTGAATTTATTGTTGACACCTTTATTATTGTGTACAGACAGACAAAGGCCTATGTACAGACATCCGCGTATTCACAGACAAAGAAACGTGAATTTATTGATATTGTACAGACATCCGCGTATTCACAAAGAAATGTGCATTTATTGCCATTGTACAGACATCCGCGTATTCACAGACAAAGAAACGTGAATTTATTGCCATTGTACAGACATCCGCGTATTCACAGACAAAGAAACGTGAATTTATTGCCATTGTACAGACATCCGCGTATTCACAGACAAAGAAACGTGAATTTATTGCCATTGTACAGACATCCGCGTATTCACAGACAAAGAAACGTGAATTTATTGATATTGTACAGACATCCGCGTATTCACAGACAAAGAAACGTGAATTATTGACATTGTACAGACATCCGCGTATTCACAGACAAAGAAACGTGAATTTATTGATATTGTACAGACATCCGCGTATTCACAGACAAAGAAACGTGAATTTATTGATATTGTACAGACATCCGCGTATTCACAGACAAAGAAACGTGAATTTATTGATATTGTACAGACATCCGCTTATACACAGACAAAGAAACGTGAATTTATTGCCATTGTACAGACATTTATTGTATTACACAGCGTATTCACAGACAAAGAAACGTGAATTTATTGCCATTGTACAGACATCCGCGTATTCACAGACAAAGAAACGTGAATTTATTGCCATTGTACAGACAGACATGATATTGTACAGACATCCGCGTATTCACAGACAAAGAAACGTGAATTTATTGCCATTGTACAGACATCCGCGTATTCACAGACAAAGAAAGTGTGAATTTATTGCCATTGTACAGACATCCGCGTATTCACAGACAAAGAAACGTGAATTTATTGATATTGTACAGACATCCGCGTATTCACAGACAAAGAAACGTGAATTTATTGATATTGTACAGACATCCGCGTATTCACAGACAAAGAAACGTGAATTTATTGCCATTGTACAGACATCCGCGTATTCACAGACAAAGAAACGTGAATTTATTGCCATTGTACAGACATCCGCGTATTCACAGACAAAGAAACGTGAATTTATTGCCATTGTACAGACATCCGCGTATTCACAGACAAAGAAATGTGCATTTATTGCCATTGTACAGACATCCGCGTATTCACAGACAAAGAAACGTGAATTTATTGCCATTGTACAGACATCCGCGTATTCACAGACAAAGAAACGTGAATTTATTGCCATTGTACAGACATCCGCGTATTCACAGACAAAGAAACGTGAATTTATTGATATTGTACAGACATCCGCGTATTCACAGACAAAGAAATCTGACATTGAAATTGTTTTGAACTGCATGGAGTAGTTATTGGTGGTGTGTAACCTTAAACATTTTTGACATTATAAAGGCATCTTATACACAGTGAATATTTAATTTATTATTGTTATTGCACATATATACATCGTTGCACAGGCATCTTAAACACAGTGAAAAATATAATGTATTGTTTTTGTTGTGCTGAAATTGTAAGCGTTGTGAAAGTGTATTCACTGTTGACATAGCACATGTTAGTTTCGGTGTACAGACATGTTTTAAGCAGTGAAAAATGAATTTTCATTTGTTCTTGATGGAGCGTAACCGTGAAAAGTGCATTTATTGTGCAGACACAATGGAAAGTGAATTACTGCCGTCAGTTGTGGACATATTAAACACATCTTAAAAGTGAATGATATTATATTGTTGTTATTGTAAAGGTATTCGAAAAGCTTAGGAAACTGAATTAGTGTTGGTGTGGTACGTGCTATCATTTGTGTAGGGGGGGGGGGGGGGGCAGGCTGGCTTTTGCCCGAATTAAACGAAAATGCCCGAATCTGAATAACATCATTTATTCATAGCAATAAACGAATTACTGAATGTGCACGCTAAAAACTATGACCTGACTACCTGACTACCTGGCCTCAGATAAAGTAAGCCTACCTGGTGTGCATGTTCTTATGTAGTGATTGGAAGCAGCATGGTTGGAAAGGGTTTGGCTTGTGGTGTATTTAAAACAGTAGCCGCCTTTCCTATCGAAGGCAACGCACGGTTTGCCGTCAGTCCCAGGCAGTGTGTCGCACCACTCCTTGCACTGACTAAGGCTAGCGGGTCCAGGATAACGACCTTTATAGTGAACTTGCTGCCCCTCTTTGGCCTGAAACACGCTGTACGTGCACGATCCTTCTGCAGCTGGAAGAAAAGTTGAGAGAACATTGATTTAAATTAATGGATGTCAAACATTTGGAAATTCTGATATAGTCTTAGAGAGGAAATCCGCTATATTTTATTGTATTGGTAGCAAGGGATGGTTGCTTTTCTTGTTGTTGGGTTTTTTTGTTGTTTTTGTTTTGTTGTTTTTGTTTTGTAGTTTTTGTTTTCTTTTAATTTGTTTAATTCTCTTATATGCACGGTGGACAGATAATAGCACATGTCACGGCCTTTGGTATACCAGTCGTGATGTACTGGTTGGAACTAGAAATAGCCCAATGGGACTACCGACAGGGATCGATCCCAGGTCGACCGAGCACCAGGACATCGCTTTACTACTGGGATTTCTAGGTAAAACGGAGGTCACCATTCGTGAATACATTGATGCTGTTAATAACATAAATGAATGCCACTTTGGATTTCTTCAACCGGCATATATGGTTGATTGATTGATCAGCTTGACGAATTAATATGGTTGGGTTATGAAATATTTGTTTATGTGCTAAAAACGTTCATTCATTAATTCGGTAATGAATTAAATAAAATAAAAATGTGTTTTTTTTATACGAGTTGTGTATATATTTGTATGCGTATGTATACATGTTTATGTGTCTATGCACACATACAGATACATTTATTTATTTATTTATTTATTTGTTTATGATTACCATTACATTTAATGATTGTTATTAGTATTGGTGATAGTAGTACTACGATATTGCTAGTACTACTAGTACTACTACTAGGTATGACAAAGTTTAACGTCACTTTGCGCTGCATATCTGCCACCAGCTTAAATTACTCACCTTTCAACACAAATATTACAGCTTCCCAATGAAGTGCAGTGATATTAAATAGATGTACATACACAGCGTTTTATCGTCTTTCATACAGATATAATTATTTAATTTGTAATTCGGTTAAAACTACACCAATAACGATTTTCAAGAGAGCTCTGTCAATGACGTCGCGTAACAAGTATGACGTTGCGGCCATTTTTACAGCTGATAGGGTCACATGATAATTTTGTCTTAACGCGGCGTCTGACGTCAATGGCTTCTTTTAGAAGTATTTTGAGGGATTTAAGACGTGGCTCATTATAGAGAAAGGTCGATTTTGTCACTGATAAGGAAATGTGATATTTTAAATGTACTTTGAAAAACACTGAACTTCAAATGAATTTTGAATATATTTCTATACTTTGTCACATCGAGTTCACATATTCAGTTGTTCAATTGAACCTATTTCTATGTTTTCTTTGAAGTTTCAAGTCTTTTCACCCTAGCGCATTTGAGCGCAAGGCGTTCTAACTGGGGTTGTCTCAGCAGTCATGGCGGCAGCCATTTTATCAATCACATAATGCATCGCTTCAAGGTGCCTAGTATGTTACATGTGTTTTAGTTTTTTTAAATAAATATTTGGGCCTAAGTTGCTGATATTGCGTTTTGTTATAACTGACCATGTGTCAAATATCGGAGGTGAATCTAGCCCAAATACATTATGGCTAGCGAGCTTTCGCCCACAATTACATTGTTTGGGTTGTTTCTTGCATGGAAATGGTCTTCCTTTTTTAAAAGCTGCAATCTCGCCTCACATTAATTGGCATAACTTCATAGAAACACACCTACAGTTTTTATAAAGAATTGTGTGTGACAGTAACACAATTTTAATAGTTAAATAAAAAAGAAG